>NW_026020817.1:612322-715167 GCF_900185275.1 Solanum verrucosum
GAAATAAGAAAATTATATTTTACAAAATTACCAGAACCTTTTAATTCAAAAGTAATAAAAAGTTGGAATGAAGCAGAATTAACAGATACTTTAGGAGCTAGAATAAAATCTTGCAACGATGGTTTATGGAACTATGTGAAAAACATAAAGAAGAAATAAAAATGGAAAAAATATTGGTAAACAACTTGGCATGTTGCAAAAATAAAACAGCACCTCAATTTGGTTGTAGGATAGGTATTATAAAAATAGAAAGAAATATAATAAAAAATATAGATCAAAATATAAATATAAAAAACCAAGAAGAAGTACTATGTAAAAAACTACAAAACCAAAAGACCATATAGACAAAAAGAAAACTAACGGAATGTACTTTTATAATTGTGGAAAATTAGGACACATAGTAGAGATTGTAAATTACCTAAAAATCCAAAGAAAAAAAAATATCAGAAATAATAATAGACGATGAAAAATACACGCAGATAGAATACATAGATTATGAATTAGAAAGTGAAGACAGTATATATGAAATATCAGAAAATGAAAAGAAAAGATATAGAAATAGAATCAGACAATGAATTCTATAATATAACAAATGACTGAAAAAGATATACAAATAATAAATAAAGAAGAACATCAAGACGAAGAATCTTTAGAACAGAAAATAATATTTGATAATAGTATATTTGAACAAATAAAAGGAAAAGAATTAGACCTAAGCGTAGCAAAAATATTCGAAATACCAACCATAAGAAACTGGTTTAAACGACAAAAAGAAGAATATTATGTAGTAAGTCAAAGAGAACATATCATAGATTGCAAATACACTAAAGGAAAGGCCAAAATACCAATAATAAATAAACGAATAAAAATAAAGAAATACAAGATATTAAGGCTAAAAATCCAATTAAATATGTACATTTAGGAGGAACAGAAATACTAATAAAAGCATGTTTTAGAGAAGGAATAGATACACCCATAGAAATATACTTAGCAGATGATAGAATTATACAACCCATAGAAAAAAGTATAATAAGTGCGGTAAAAGGTAACCTCATATACCAAAAATTTAAATTTATAATAAGTGCTAACTACTCAGTAGCAATAAATGACAGAAATATGGATAAATCATTAGTATTATATTGGAAAATGTCAAGAATAGAACTAGCCCGAAGTAAAATATTTACAGCTAGATGTAAAAACTTATATGTTTTAACAACAAAACATAAAATAACACAAAAAATAAAATAAATAAAATAAAAATAGAAAATCCTTTTGAAAGAATAGTCACAGTCATAGACAAGAATGACTATAGTTATAATGAAATTGACATAGAAGAAGATTTAGAAATAGTAAAAGAAAGATTAAGCACATCAAAAAGAATAAACATGAACTGTGAAATACCACAAATCTCATAAAAAATGAGTACCTCAAGAAGAATAGATAAAACTCTACAAAAATTAATGGAAGAAGAAATAAAACCACATAATTATTACATAACGGGAATAATGGAACAACGAAAATATTTAATATTAATAGATACAGGACAAGAAGAAAACTATATTACAAGACAATTAGTGACGGAAGATGAAATAATAACCATTGAACAATCATGCCCCGAACTACCAAAAGCATTAATGTATACCGAAGAAACTACAGAAAAGGAAATAATCATCGGAGGAGTATCAATAGTGATAAAATTCAAAATATATCAAGGAGATGAAAATATCATTTTAGGAATAAAATGGCTAGAACAAGTAAAACCATATAATCTAGAAGACAAACAGTTAACAATAAATTATGAAAATAAAAGAGTAATAATAAAAAGGACTTTAGTATGATAAAATATTAAAATATATATACTTGCAAAGATAATAATAGAAGGATATTACAACCGATATTATACACCAATGATAGATACGGAAGCAGAAGCTAATATATGTAAATACAATTGTTTACCAGAAGATAAGTGGGAAAAATTAAAAACACCGATAGTAGTAACATGATTTAATAATGAAGGAAGCATGATCACATATAAGGAAAAAAATATAAAAATACAAATATGGGATAAGATATTAACTATAGAAGAAATATATAACTTTGAATTAACTACAAAAGATATGCTATTAGGAATGCCGTTTTTAGAAAAATTATACCCACATATAATAACAAAAACACACTGGTGGTTCACGACACCGTGTAAACAAAAATTAGGAGCAAAAAGAGTAAATAATAAAAAACGAAAAACAACAGAATGGATAAAAGGAAGTGAAAAAATTACACAAAAATAGAAAATATAAAAGAAGAAGACCCTAAAATAGAATTAATTATATTCTCTATAGATAAAGTAAAAATAATTCAAGATAAGTTAGAATTATTATATAGTGAGGATCCTTTACAAGGATGGGAGAAACATAAAACAAGTAAAAATTGAGCTAATTGATAATAATAGTATAATAACCCAAAAACCATTAAAGTATAATTTTAATGATTTAACCGAATTTAAGATACATATAAATGAATTACTAGAAAAAGGATATATACAAGAAAGCAATAGTAAGCACACAAGCCCGACATTTATCGTAAATAAACATAGTGAACAAAAAAGAGGAAAAAACAGAATGGTTATTGATTATAGAAATTTAAATGCAAAAACTAAAACATATAATTATCCGATACCGAATAAAATACTAAAGATAAGACAAATACAAGGATATAATTATTTTAGCAAATTTGATTGTAAATCAGGATTTTATCACTTAAAACTAGAAGAAGAATCTAAAAACTAACAACATTCACTGTACCACAAGGATTCTATGAATGGAATGTATTACCATTCGGATATAAAAATGCACCAGGTAGATATTAGCACTTTATGGATAACTACTTTAAACAATTAGAAAATTGTGTAGTATATATTGATGATATATTACTATATTCTAAAACCCAAGATGAACACATAAGATTATTAGAAAAATTCATACATATTATAGAATATTCAGGCATAAGTCTAAGTAAAAAGAAAGCAGACATAATGAAAAATCAAATAGAATTCCTAGGAATACAAATAGATAACAATGGAATAAAAATGCAAACGGATATAGTACAAAAAATAATTAACTCAAATGAACAGCTAGATACGAAAAAGAAATTACAATCATTTCTAGGACTAGTAAACCAGGTAAGGGAATACATACCAAAATTAGCAGAGAATTTAAAACCATTACAACAAAAATTAAAGAAAGATGTAGAATACCAGTTTGACAAGAAAGACCAAACACAAATACAAAAAATAAAATTATTGTGTAAAAACCTACCTAAACTATATTTTTCGGATGAAAACAAAAAAATTACTTATATAGTAGAATCAGATGCGAGTGAAAAAAGTTATGGAGGAATATTAAAATACAGATATGATGGTAATACGATAGAACATCATTGTAGGTATTATTCAGGAACATTTAATAATACAGAAATAAAATGGGAAATAAATAGAAAAGAATTATATTCAATGTATAAGTGTTTATTATCATTTGAACCATATATAATATATAACAAATTTATTATAGAACAGATAATACACAAGTAAAATGATGGCTAACAAGAAAAATACAAGATTCGGTAACAACAAAAGAAATAAGGAGATTGGTATTAAATATATTAAATTTTATATTTACAATTGAAGTAATAAAAATTGATAAGAATGTTATTGCAAATTACCTATCACGACAAAGCTACTCAGATGAGACTGAGGAAGAAGATACAATCGAAAAGATACTCAAAGCTATTACTACACTTTGTACAAAAGTGGATAGTATGGACAACAAGATACAAAAGCTAAAGACTAATGAAGATAATCTGAAGTCTAAAGCTAATCAGCAGCATGACTATAAAAATGCGGAGCTACGTCGATCGCAAGACGGAAAAAACCCAGAGCTAAAAGGAGACGATGGAAAACTCCTTAAAACCCATAATGTTTGTTTAAATACAGCTGCAAGTACAAGCAAACAAGTTAGCGATAAACAACATAAAAATGCGAACTTAAACCAACTATTCGCAAAACCATATACCCAAAGGACACCTAGACATATGTCCATAGAACCACAAACATCTACATACGCAGATAGTTTGCAAAACCAAAATGAGAAAAAGACATATAACTACATCACACGAACCTATATCGAAAATATACACAAAATCTTAACTTATTTAAACCTTAACCCCAGATCAACTACAAAAGAACCAAACCAGGATTATTTGACACAAAAGCTACAAGGATATAACAAGTTAATTGCACAGCCAAAAACTAACGCTAATTTAGTAAGAACATGTTACAACTATGGACTGTTAAATACCGTATACACATACGACGGAGAAGAAGTTAGTGAACTACACAAGGCATTCGTCACATACAAAAGAGTTACAAAAGGAAATTTATTTTATATAAAATTCTATACAGCACCAGCGGAGATATTATACGAGGAAATAAAACCTCCAATACAGGTTATCAAGATAGGACTAACTAAAGATATGATTATACCTGAGGACATCGGACAACAAGAAGAGATATGCAAAATAGAGATACTAAGTTTTTATGCCAACAAAAGAATAATTGGTATATTAACTATCATACATGAGCTAGCAAATAATTATTTAAACGGAAACGCTATATGGAGCTACTATGCAAGATATCAACTAATGATTTATTCCAATTCAAGGGAGCTAAGGAAAGCAAATATGGATGAAGTCTAGAGATGAATTTTGTTATTACTTAAGCCAGAAGAACGACCTACGACGAGAGCACTAAAGGCAGGATTTATTTCGACAGAATTATTAACCAGATATTGCAAATTAATTGGACATAAATATCCTGATCACATATGTTCGAAATGTAACAGTGAAGATAACATAATTCCAGATGTCGATTTAGAGTAAAAGAAGATGATGAAGATAAGATGCAAATAGCAGACAAAGGGGCAAAAAAAGATAAAGTAAATAACGTAAAGTAGTCAAAAAGATGTGTAGATAAGATGTAAATTAGTCAAGTATGCATTATTATGTAAATTAGTCAAGTATGCATTATTATGCATGTGCATATTAAAGTAAGTAGATAGGAATGGTGGACAAATGTAAAGTAAGGTATGGTGTGTCATAAGTAGTAGGTATGGTGTGTGTCATAAGTAGTAGGTATGGTGTGTTTCATAAGTAGATGTGTCATATTATTAGACACAATATTATACTATATAGGTACATTAATAAATAGTATTTACGTGTAGTGTTGTGAAAGGTTGTAAAGTAGCAAATCCTTTCTATATAAAAGAAGGCATATGTAAATGAGAAGGCAGGCAACGCCTAAATAAAAATCCTCTTTCATAAAACACTCTCTCAACTAAGATAAATATTTAAAATACTAATGGAAAAATCTGAAATCCAATAAGATATTTCAGATAGCACGGCTAAGCAAGAGGCAAAGGTATATTGTTCAAAAAATATGCGGAACTAATTTCATATATTCCTGAATATCATATATATGATTGAATGAATTTATGTTAGTTATTATGTATTAGAATTATTTGAATCATGATTTCTAGTTTATTAGCACACTGGAAACAAGGAGAAAACTTCTATACTATGCAATCCTAATGTTGAAACCGGTAGGCGAGGAAAGCTGTTTAGGGGAGTAAACAAAGTTGAGGCGCTGATAAGAAGGAAGTATCCGCTAAAGTACGATGCTAGTAGTGACAGAGAAACATGATAAAGGTAATCTAGTTCATAATGATCTAATATGAATTTAATCAATTATGAATATGATAGGAAGGAATAATTTGAAATAAAAAACCTGCATAATAAAGAACATGACTACATACATGCATGATGAAATGATAAAAAACTATGAAACTTTAATCTTATATGTACTTAAAAATATAGAAATAAGAAGAATAATATGGGAAAAATATTTAATGATTACGAATCAAAAGATATATTAAATCAAGAATGGTATGAAATAGACCTACATGATTTAGACTACGAAAGAATAGAATGGTATGATTTAGAAATAAATTCAGATTAAAATGAACTACGAGTATTTGCAATATTGGATAGAATCTATGGAAGACATAAAACTATTAGAACAATTAATGGAGGAAAATTTATATATGTACCAAAGAACCCAAGATATGTTATACTTCGAATATATCATAAATAATATTAAAGAGATATCAAGATTAAGACACTTAACAAAAGAATATTATAATAAAATCTTTAAAATAAATAACTCACCTACCACACTACCACCAACCACACTCCTACCTACCAAAAAAGTCATGAATTCTACACCTACTACACTACCAAAAATGTCATGAACCCCTCACCTACCAATAAGATGAATTCCGCACCGAAAAATGGCATCAGAGCTATGGATAATAAGAAACATGGTAAGAAGCATGTAAATGTAAAATTTAATATATTTAACACCAATCTCCTTATTTCTTTTGTTGTTACCGAATCTTGTAATTTTCTTGTTAGCCACCATTTTACTTGTGTATTATCTGTTCTTATAATAAATTCGTTATATACAATATATGGTTCAAATGATAATAAACACTTATACACTGAATATAATTCCTGTCCTTTTATTTGTTCAAATATACTATTATCAAATATTATTTTCTGTTCTAAAGATTCTTCGTCTTGATGTTCTTCTTTATTTATTATAAAGAAAATGAAGAAGTAGATAGAAAAACAGAAATTGAAAAAATAAAACAATAAGCAGAAAAGGAAGTACAACAATTAGAAGAAGTAAAAATACTAAAATAATAGAGCTAGCAATATTAAAAGAAATGTATGAAATTAAACAAAAAGAAAAAGAACAAAAAACAAAATTAGCAAATGAGATAATTAAATTTAAAGAAAAACTGCAATTACAAGATGAATTAGAAGAAAAAGAAGAAAATAGCCAAGATAATCTACCCGAAATAAGAGTTGATGAAATAAACGACGATGATCTAGAACAACATTCGGAAACAAGCGAAACATATACGGAACTTTTAGCAAACATAGATAATACAAAGAATTTAGAAGTAAATACAGAAGACGTAGACATTGACGAAAAACCTAGCACATCAGGAGTAAAAGACCCAAAAAAAGGATTTTCTATTTTTATTTTATTTATTTTATTTTTTGCTGTTATTTTATGTTTTGCTGTTAAAACATATAAGTTTTTACATCTAGCTGTAAATATTTTACTTCCCGGGGCTAGTTCTATTCCTGACATTTTCCAATATAATACTAATGATTTATCTATATTTCTGTCATTTATTGCTACTGAGTAGTTAGCACTTATTATAAATTTAAATTTTTGGTATATGAGGTTACCTTTTACCGCACTTATTATGGGTGTATCTATTCCTTCTCTAAAACATGCTTTTATTAGTATTTCTGTTCCTCCTAAATGTACATATTTAATTGGATTTTTAGCCTTAATATCTTGTATTTCTTTATTTATTATTCGTTTATTTATTATTGGTATTTTGGCCTTTCCTTCAGTGTATTTGCAATCTATGATATGTTCTCTTTGACTTACTACATAATATTCTTCTTTTTGTCGTTTAAACCAGTTTCTTATGGTTGGTATTTCGAATATTTTTGCTACGCTCAGGTCTAATTCTTTTCCTTTTATTTGTTCAAATATACTATTATCAAATATTATTTTCTGTTCTAAAGATTCTTCGTCTTGATGTTCTTCTTTATTTATTATTTGTATACCTTTTTCAGTCATTTCTAATATTATAGAATTCATTGTATGATTCTATTTCTATATCTTTTTCTATTTCATTTTCTGATATTTCATATATACTGTCTTCACTTTCTAATTCATAATCTATGTATTCTATCTGCGTGTATTTTTCATCGTCTATTATTATTTCTGATATTTGTTTTGTCTTTGAATTTTTAGGTAATTTACAATCTCTAGCTATGTGTCCTAATTTTCCACAATTATAACAAGTACATTCCGTTAGTTTTCTTTTTGGTCTATATGGTCTTTTGGTTTTGTAGTTTTTTACATAGTACCTTCTTCTTGGTTTTTTATATTTCTATTTTGGTTACAATCAATTGCTTTCCTTGGGCATATTGTGTCTAGTGAAGGAATTTGACTAGATTCCCAGAAGATAGAAGCAGTAAAACAATGGCCCAGACCTACCTCTACTATAGATATCAGAAGTTTCTTAGGTCTAGCGGGCTATTACAGACGGTTCGTGGAAGGATTTTCATCCATAGCCTCACCATTGACTAGGTTGACTCAGAAGATGGTCAAGTTTCGATGGTCAGATGATTGTGAGAAAAGCTTCGCAGAATTGAAAACTAGGTTGACTACAACTCATGTTTTGACTCTACCAGAGGGTTCAGATGGTTATGTGATCTAATGTGACGCATCCAGGGTTAGCCTAGGTTGTGTGTTGATGCAGCGAGGTAAAGCAATAACTTATGCTTCCAGACAACTTAAGGTACATGAGAAGAATTATCCGACTCATGACCTCGAGTTTGCAGCAATGGTGTTTGCACTCAAGATTTGGAGACACTACTTTTATGGTGTTCATGTAGATGTGTTCACACACCATAAGAGCCTCAAGTATGTATTCACCCAGAAAGAGTTGAATCTTCGCCAGAGAAAGTGGCTTGAGTTCCTCAAAGATTATGATATGAGCGTGCATTACCATCCAGGTAAGACGAATGTAGTAGCAGATGCTCTTAACAGATTATCCATGGGTAGCGTAACACATGTTGAGGAATAAAAAAGAGAGCTAGCAAAGGATGTTCACAGACTTTCTCACCTAGAAGTTCTCCTTATGAGCATATCAAATGGTGGTGAAATGGTTCAGAATGGGGCAGAATCTTATTTGGTAGTGGAAGTTAAGGAAAAGCAAGAAAATGATCCGATATTGCTCGAACTCAAGGGTGCAATCCATCAACAGAGAGTTGAGGTTTTCTCCCAAGGGGGAGATGGTGTGCTTCGCTACCAGGGTCGATTATGTGTTCCTGATGTGGGCGAGTTGAGATAGAATATTCTTGCAGAGTCCCATAACTCTAGAGATTCTATCCATCCAGGCACCACGAAGATGTACCGCGATCTGCGGGAAGTCTATTGGTGGAATGGTATGAAAAGAGATATAACAGACTTTATTGGTGGAATGGTATGAAAAGAGATATAGCAGACTTTGTGGCTAAGTGCCCCAATTGCCAACAGGTCAATGTAGAACATCAGAAACCATGAGGAATGACTGAGATTGACATTCCTACTTGGAAGTGGGAAGTGATCAACATGGACTTCATCACAGGTTTACCTCGTACTCGCAGACAACATGACTCCACTTGGGTGATTATTGATAGGGTTACTAAGTCTTCTCGCTTTTTGGCGGTCAAGACTACAGACTCGGTGGAGGATTACACCAAGCTTTACATTAATGAGATTGTGAGGTTGCATGGGGTTCCTTTGTCTATCATCTTAGATAGATGTCCTCAGTTTACCTCTCATTTCTGGAAGTCATTTCAGAAGGGTCTTGATACTCAGGTTAACCTTAGCACAACATTTCATCCACAGACGGATGGTCAGGCAGAGTGTACCATTCAGACCTTAGAGGACATGTTGAGAGCTTGTGCGATCGATTTCAAGGGTAGTTAGGATGATCACCTTTCTCTTATTGAGTTCGCCTACGACAATAGTTACCTTTCCAGCATTCAGATGGCCCCTTATGAGGCATTGTATGGGCGTAGATGTAGATCTCCAATTGGTTGGTTTAAAGTAGGTGAAACAACCTTGATAGGACCAGATTCAGTTCTTGATGCTATGGAGAAAGTGCAACTCATTAGAGATAGACTTAAGACTGCTCAGAGTCGCCAGAAGTCTTATGCAGATGTGAGAAGAAGGGAACTAGAGTTCCAAGTTGATGATTGGGTTTTCCTGAAAGTGTCACCTATGAAGGGGGTGATGAGATTTGGCAAGAAAGGGAAGCTCAGTCCCAGATATGTAGGCCTTATCGGATCTTGAAAAGGATTGGTAGAGTGGCTTATGAGTTAGAGTTGCCAGCAGATTTGGCTGCAGTGCATCCAGTCTTTCACATTTCAATTTTGAAGAAGTGTGTGGGTGATCCAGCATTCGTAGTGCCATTAGAGACTATGGCTGTAAAAGATAGCCTTTCTTATGAGGATCTACCCGTTGAGATTCTTGATTGTCAAGTTAGAAGGTTGAGAAACAAAGAAGTCGCTTCAGTCAAGGTTTGGTGGAGGAGTCAGTCCGTAGAGGGAGCCACTTCGGAAGTAGAAGCGGCCATGAAAGCCAAGTTTGCTCACCTCTTTCCTTCTGATTTCACTCCAGCTTGAGGTAATAGTTCCTCTTCAATTTTTCAGTCATTCATGAGTAAATTCAATCTTAGAATTCTGTTCCTTCAGTTTGTTCTTGCATTTTCAGCATATTTGCATGTTCTTGGATCTCAGTTCAGTGAAAAATTCAGTTTTCAGTGTTTAGTGGTGGTGATTGCAGCCCTCTCCCTCCATTTCAGCTAGTTTAGTCTTCATTCGAGGACGAATGGTCCCAAGGGGGAGATAATGTAAAACCCCGTATTCGAAACAGACCAAAAATGTAGATTTTGAGAAGTTGCAGGTGCAACCCACGGTTGCCATCCATAGACCATAGGTCAGACCACGGCCCGTGCTGGTGGTCCGTGGTTCACCACTGCAATCCCTCCCCAACCCAGCTCAGAAAATCGACTAAGTCTCGACCCACAGACAGACCCACGGTCCGTAGGTCAGACCATGGTCCGTGGTCTATGTCCGTGGATCAAGACTCTTTTACCCAGCCTCTGACATGAACTACGGTCGACCAGCACGGACCATCGTTCGATCTACGGACCGTCGTTCGATCCACGGACCGTCGTTCGATCCACGGATCGTCGTTCGATCCACGGACCGTCGTTCGATCCACGGACCGTCGTTCGATCCACTAGTTAGATGAAAATTGTTGATTGGGTCAACTTCATATGGTCATAACTCTTAGCACAAAAGGAATTATGTGTCCCATGACCTATGATATGATAGATAATTTAATTCTCTTTCCACCGCCTCCGAGTTTGCTAAAATCCAACCTCCGAGTAAAAGGTTATGCTTGTTTTAGTAAAGCTCTGTCAGGCAGAGTTGATCGACGACCCCTATCTATGGACCGTAGATTGAACTATGGCCCATAGGCCCAATCCGTCGGTCACTCCGACATCAGTTAAGTCAGGGGTCTTTTGGTCTTTTGCTATTTCGTTGGACCCCTATGATACGTCGTTTAGACCCTAAGTCATGAGGTTTTAGTCAGTTTAAGCCTAGAAACATAACTAGAACTTATCTAAGTCAAATCATTAATCAAAACTTAGAAAAATTAGAGCGTAAGAGGAGAAAAGAGGTCAAGAACCCTAGTTCAAGAACGCAACAAGTTTCCTTCAGTTCCAACACCAAAATTGAAAGATTTCTCCATGGAATTCGTCACCAGGTATGTGGGATTTCACTAGTGGGTTCCTTTAACCCATTAGGTGCCTAGTTTTCAGTCAGTTTTTTGATTCTCTTATTATGACTAGACCTAGGGTTTCTTAAATGTTAGAATTATTGGATTCTTAGCTGTTAGAATAATCCAAATCAGATTAGTATGTTAATATTCAGTTTATTGCATGAATTTTAGAACCCTAGCTATGTAATTCTTTAGTTCTTGAATTATACATGCTAGGTCAGATATTTCAGTTATTCAGTTATACATGCCTCAGTTATTAATGCATCAATATTAGTTTATTTGTTGCATACTCAGTTTGCATGTTCAGTTCGAGCTATCCAGTAACTTACAGAAATTCAGTCATAATGTGTTAATCACGTAATTCATTGGAAGTAACATAATACCGAGTTGGACTAGGGTTCAGCGTACCCATATAGTCCTAGAACTACAAGCCACGTAGGTGTAAGTCCCCTCTGTGGGCAACATCAGTTTAGTGATCATGCTAGTCATGCCTCTATACCTTTAGCCGGGTATATTGGGTCCTCTCGATTGGGCATACACATCGGACTCCATATTTAGCTCATGTGATTTTGTTGTTTGTCATTACTAGCTCCCAGAATTCACTCAGATTCTATTGCATTGACCTCATATACAGTACAATCAGTATTCAGTTTCAGCATGTTATAAATTTGGTCATTGCATTCAGTTAACTCAGTATTCAACATCTATATCATGTTCAAATTATTTCATTGCTTTGTTGCTTTGTCCTGTTATATGTTATTTCAGCTTTATTCTATCTGCATGCTCAGTACCTTTCAAGTACTGACACATATGTGCGCTACATCTTCTCGTGATGTAGGTTCAGGTTCCCAACATCCAGATCACGCTTAGGTCGGTTCCCGATCTTCAGTTCAGCAGCATCAGTGGTGAGTCCGCATTCTTCGAGGACTAGTGACATGTTTATCTTTATCAATTTTAGTCTTTAGTTTCAGTTTTGCTAATCCTAGTTGGGGCATGTCCCGACATTTCTAGTTAGTTTAGAGGTTTATTACAGACATAATTAGATTCAACTTAGTGTTGAGTTAATATCTTCTTTGTATTAAACTCATCAGTTATCATTTATATCAGTTATATATGGGTATTCCCCTTCTTTTCATTTTTATTTATGAGTTAGCTTCCGCATCAGTTTATTATCTTTAGTATGCTCATGATCATGCTAGCAGGGTTAGCTTGGGATCATTTGTGGTCCTAGTTCCCGTGTCCGCGTCTCGAGGGTAGCTCAGAGCGTGACACTTTAAGCCTTTGAACATATATGAGATACTTCTTTAAGTAACCTTAGTTCATTAATCATCTTGTTGTGGGAAAATTAGCCTTAACCGACATACATACCATGTGAGCTAAAACATGATCACCCGGTGTTTCCCACACCAAAAAAGGGTTGTTCTGCTTGCCTAAGGTAGAAGCATGAACATCTAGCTTAAGTGTATCCACTAGCTAATCAACCTTTGAGGGCACATAGTTTAAGGGATAAAGAGATTTCTACTAGAAACCCGGCCTCTACTAAGGGAGAGCTTCCATCTCATGAGACTTCTTCTATAAATCCAACCTCTACTAATGGGAGAGCTTTCATCTCAAGGTCAATATCCACTTAGTGCTAAGAATAATTCCCACGGAATAGTATTTTCTTACTTATTGTCATTATTCATGGAAAGGCATGTCATCTTCATAATCCAAGCTAGCTCATTGGTATAGCTCTTATTCATTAATTCAATTAGGTGAGAAAGACTTTCAACCTAAGAACCCTTCTATGTGAGAAAACCTTTCACATCATGGTTTTAAGTGTTTTATGAGAATAACCTTTCATTTGATCGCCTAAAGTTTCAGTGTGCCAAGCCCTGAAGGAGAAAGTCAAGTTGGCGAGAGGAAGGAGAATTCGGCGTATCGCCGAGCGGTTCCGTGATGCAGTGTTGGATCGCCCAAAGTTATAGAACTTGAGGAAGCTAAAGGCCAAGGCAAAATGGCAAGGACATTGACCAAATGGTGGATTGCCGAGCTGATTACCGAGCTTGACTTACTGCGCCGAATGGTCCTTCGCAGCATATTGTTGGCAACTAAAAATACATTTTCAAACATTAAGTTTTATATATTTTTATCATTTTTAGAAGTATCATCTTTTGAATAGTTTGAACTCTGAGTTTGAGACAAGTTTTCCTTAGCTTTGAAAAATTGAAGCTTTCCATTTTTGAGAAATTAGAAGTGGGCTTTGAGATTCTACAATTTGGACCTTTGTAAAGACGAAATTAATCGTAACTAGTTGATGAAAACACAATTTGGTAACGATTTTTATCTTTTTATGATGTCTAGCTAAAACCCCAATTCTTGGGGTGTGATTATGTGATTCTGGGCTGATTTAGCTTGTGGGTATTGCTAATTGTTAGTCTAAATGTTATTTAGAAGTGATTTCAATCAGTAATTATGGTTCAATTTAAAGAATTGTAGTTGCAAATGCAGTTCTACCTTTGTGTTTTTTGGCTTGCTCGAGAGAGAGGTTTTAAAACCAATATTACTGAATTGATGGTTTGTAGGTATTAGGTTGTCATGGGTTCAGCTCGAGAGAGTGATTCCTAAACCCTTTTCCACTTATTCAGCTCGAGAGAGTGAATGGACTAAAGCGAAGGATGTTCTTATTTGCATTCTTGTTGGTGTTCGAGAGAAACCAACTTGATTCGTGATAAATTGTTCGAGAGAAAGTTTATCCCCTCTAAAGTCTAGCTTATTCACTAATTTACAACTATTTACTAACAGTTGCAATTACTCATTTGTCTACATTAGCCTATAATCTAATCACATTCCAAGAACCCGTCTCGCTATTGTCATCTTCATGTTATTTGTTGTTGTTGTAGCTTATAGTTAAAACCAAAACCCCCTTATTTGACATTCGTGTAGCCCATAATTTGAATTATGTTTTTATTCATAAATGTCTATTCCTATGGTTTACTTAAGCATATTCGTACTTTCCTATTGAATCTTAAACATGTACCACTCCCTATTGGATTCGACCCCAACTCATTTAGTTGGGTTATTATACTGACTAATGATTGTTGACGCTTAGAACTGGATTAAGTTTCCTTGAAACGTTAATCAAAATGGCGCCACTGCCGGGTAGGGTGTTGGTTAAGATTCTTTGGTTAAGTTGAATTTTGTCTTGTTAGTTATAGTTGAATCTACTTACTTTTAGTTTTGGTTTTAATGTTGCTTATTTAGAGCAGAATAAAAGAGCATGTCTTGTAGCAACGGTGACCAAACGGACCACTGTTCTTTGAGAATGATGATTCTTAGGGATAACATCCTAAGTTTTAGGCAATTGGAGGGTGAGTCAATCCATGAGTTGTGGCTGAGATTTAAGTCACTATTGCTGCAATACCCAACTCATGGAATCTCAAATAACATGCTACTGGACTACTTCTATAGAGGTCTTGGTCCGAAGAACAGGGTAGTGGCTGACCAAATTTCTTTACACGACTACCATATGTAATAGCAACCCAACTCCTTGATCATATGGCCTAGACCAACAAAGAGACTGAGAAGGACTAGATCTTGGCCACACTGTTGACTCAGCTGGATCTCGTGGCCAAAAAGATCATGGAATTGGAAGCACCAGACAAAAAGAAAGACCGATACATTCCCCCTCATGAGCGTATAAAGCCCAAGGAGTACGAGGGTGGACAAATAGAAGAGATACTCTCACTCATTCTTCACAAAGTCAAAGAACACGAAGAGTGTTTAATGAGATAAAAGAGAATGTCTCACTTGTGAATCAGATGACTGCTTCCCATTCCATATATATTTAGCTACTGGAGACCCAAATGGGTCATGTTTTGTCTCATCTCTACCCCATGACTCAAAATTAAGTGGGGAATTATGTTGTGACATGACGTTAACTAAGGCACTTCTTGGGAGGCAACCCAAGTGTTTTATTTGCTTTATTTTTGTTTTTGAAATAATCGTGTGTTGATTTTGCAGGTTGAAGTCTAAGATGTGTTTGAAAAGTGCAGGTTGGCGAGACAAAAGTCCCATCGGTGAGCCCGACTTGGACCTACGTTGGACTCAAGAAATTTTAAAATTGGTGTCTGTAAAACTCGGTGAGCCCAAGAGAAAATCGGTGTGTCGTCGAACGGGTCGGCGATCACGACTTAATCTACTGTTTGGACCCTTATGTTAACTGGAGGCCCTATAAAACTCAGTGAGGTAAGTGCCCACTCGGCGTGTCACCGAGTGGGTTGGTGAGCAAAATTTATGTCGCCGAATGGGCGAGCACTGGACGGTTTTAAAGGCCAAAAGTTCAAAAGTTCAAAATCTTTCACATTCCCTCACTTTTCAACTTTCCAAACTCACAATCGTACTATACTGTCCTATATTCTTGGGTTTTTATCGCGTATTAGTCGTTGATTGTGTGTTCGGAGTTGGATTCTTTGCCGCCGAGCTATACAACTTATATATTCAGCTTAAAAGGTTGGTTTTCTGAACTCCGAACTTATATTTGGTGATTTTTACTCATTTTCTATTGTTCTTATCTTAGTGATGTGTGCTGGGCCGCTCTGATCTATAATTGTATGCTTGTGTGCCTGTTCTAATTTGAATATCATACCGTAATTTCCCATATTATTGATTTCCCAAAATTTTATGCTTTAAAAGTGGTCTAAAATGTTGGGATGTGCTTAAATTGTTGTTGGGTCTAGTCGGGTGAAGTCTAAGTAACCGGATTTGTGCCAAATGACGAATTTGCGCAATAATGGAGCGGTTGACGTCATTCTTAAGGGAAAAAGTTGTCAACTGGCCAAATTTGGCCAAATTGGGAGAAGTCTGAGTATCTCGGGGCATGGGTATAATCGGTCTTAGTTTATTTGAAATAGTGCATGCTTTGATTTTGTTTTTGGGGGCTGCGGAGTTGAATTTGGGAAGTTCGGTTGAGAGTAGGCACGTTGGGCAGTTTGGCGAGTTGGGTCGAGTTCACCGAACCACTCGGCGGTTCACGAATACCCCTATATCGCCTTTAATTTCATGCTAAATTTGAGTTTGGATTCTGTAACTTTTGGCGAGAAGCCTGAGTTCGCCGAATGCATTCGGCGACTCGCCAATTATTTTGCTTGATCGCCCTTTCTGCGCCCTTAACTCCTAAAATGCACTATAAATTTCAGTGGGCTAGTCCTTGCTCACCGAATGTTGTCGGCGATTCACTGAAAGACCCTTCCCATCACCGACATGCTAGTTTTCTAGAAATTATGTAGCCAATCCTTTCGTTGAGCCCGATCTGGCTCGCCAAAGTGATTCGGCAACTCGCCGATCGGTTCGGCGAGTCTGTCTGCAACTATTTTCTGCAGCTTTGTTTGAACAGTATCTAACTATTTTTGATGTTTTTGCAGATATGGCTAGAACCTACCTTGACATGCCACCCCGTAAATGAGCACATGACGTAGTTATAAATGAAGGAAACCCAATCTTGAAAGCTGAAGTGGGTTTGCGGAATGGGTTTTGCCTTTTGAAGCGCCAGTCGCAATCCTCTTAAAAAGGGAAGAACAGAGCCTCGAAAGGGAGGCAAGGGCAAAGGGAAAAGGCCAGCATCTGTGGTTTCAGAGCACAACTACGGCAGCGAGGGAAAGGCTTTTAACTCCTAAGTTGTATTATCTGAGCCGGAAGATGACCAACCAATACAGTCCCAGAGAGCGCAAATTTGCACTAGATCTCGTCCTGACTCAGCTAGAGCCCCAACAACCTCCTCTCCAGTAGATATAGTGCCAGCTCCGACACAACCTGTGACCTCCTTGCCACCAGTACAGGTCCCTCCTCCCAGCCTACTCAATAGATTAAAAGTCGATGGGTTGCGAACTATTATGGAGGAGAAGCTACTGTTTACGGAGGGCTTTAAGGGAAGATACTCCGCAGTGAAGAACACCCTCCAGTTCCACCGATTCGAGCAGTTCACCAGGCCCCGAGGCCCCTACATCCCTACATGGGTCAGGGAGTTTTATACATCATACCGAGAGCTGGTGCCCAAGGGTAAGAAGAAGGCCAGTCCCTTTAGACCGATGAAGTCGGTCATGGTTCGGGGGAAGGAAGTTGGGTGCAGTAGTGAATACATTAAATTGTACTTGAAAGGGCTCTAGATGCTACATCGGCATATGAGGGCTTACCTACTACTCAGTCCCTAGATGACTTAAAGGGCTAGATTGCACAGTTAATTTCTGATACCACTCCGAGGTGGATTGAGGCTGGGGTCCCCATCAAGAAGAAGGACCTAAATATTATTGCTCGGTATTAGTTCGACTTTATTAGCAACACCATCATGCCATCCCAGAACGAGTCTATCCTTAACCACCCTAAGACGGCCTGCCTTGGGTCGATCATATCCAAGAGGAGCATTAACCTGGGACTCCTCATAGAGTAGGAGATAGCCATGAGGGCCAAGCAGAGCCAGACCTCCCTACCAATCCTAGTGCTGATTACAGAGCTGTGCCGGTGTGCTGGAGTTCCTCGTGACGAGACTAGAGATTTTTAGGTCACCCCTACATTCTCCACTGATATTCGGCATATAGAGGCTGAGTACACTCGAGAGGAGGCAGACATGAGGAGAGCAACTATGGTGGACACATCCTCATAGATTGACATAGAGACGATTCTTGCTGAGGCATCTTTGCCCACTCCTGCCTCCGGACCATCAGGTACATCTGCTCCCACTTCTTTCCTCTAGGCTCCTGGTACTTCTACCTCTTTCTAGGCCGCCAGGATTACTCAGGCTATGATCCTGAAGATGGGGCACCTGGCCCATTCGGCTGATGTGAGGGCTACCTGACTAGAGGCTGCAGTTCCATGGATGATTGAGAGTGCCATCCTTACCGCCTTGACCCCCCTCTGGACTTCTATTGATGATTTGACTGTGAGGGTCACGACCTGTGAGCGTTGACAGGGGGAGTCTTTTGAGGTGATGGCTTTGAAAGCCGAGGTTGTAGATCTGAGAAAGGACGTGGACTACTTGAAGTCCACTGACTTCACTTCCTTATTAGAGGTAGCAGATTATGTGAATGCCCAGCCTAGTTCTGAGATTCTTTCGGTCACCACCGGAGATATACCGATAGATGATGTGGCAGCTGAGGAGTCGGAGGCAGAGACTGACAAAGAGCAGATTGAGGTTATAGAGGAGAGAATATATAGAGACTTGCCAGATCTGGAGGAGACGATCGTACAGTCGGTGATCCAGACATCGCTGTCAAAGACATCCATGGCAGACCCTAGTGGATCTGGTTCTGTTGAGGTGACTCCGGGCACTGATGCCCAAGTTTAGAGTATTGCACCGGGCACTGATGCCCCGATAGATGGAGGGAATGTGTAGACAGGATCCCTTTTTACCTCCATCTCTGTCTTATTTAATTGAATTTTGGATGTTTTTATTGCATTTGAGGACAAATTGCTTTTTGTTTATGGTGGGGTGAGGTATTTCCATACCTACCTCTTATGATTATTGTTTTTATTTATACATTGGGTTTTGTTCTATATATTGTTTTGGCACTGCTTTTGTGGATGTTTGAGTTTGTGGCTCCTTAGTTTGAATGTAAATGATTAATGAACCCTTCCAAAAAAATTTGTGTCACCTCTTGACCGCGTTTGAATATGTCTGTTCTTTTGCAAATTTGAGTATCGATTATGATCAATACCAATGACTTGAATAGTGTTCTCAATCGAACAAACATGAATGTGCGGTTACGATGAGGCCAATGAAGTTGCATTGGCAATATGAGAACTTTTTGCATGTCGTTGTGAATAGGGGATTATCGAATTGAGTCTCTTGTGATCAATAATGCACACTAGAGTCTTGTTTGACATTGGTGTCAATGCCTTGTGTGATGAGCTTACCGTGAACCATGTGTGACCTATAATTTGCCCCGTTGGTCCGGTTGACTAAGTGATGTGAGCTCTTGAAATGATCTTAGGCAACAATTTTAAAGAGTGAAACAATTTGACATTATACCTCTTTTGCGGCCTACCTTGTGAGGGTGTGATCTTTGCTTGAACACCGTTTGAGGCTTATCCTTTTCTCGGAAGAAACTTGATGAAATTGTAACCTTTCTTTATCCCTTCACCCTTAATCCTCATGAGATGTGGTTTGTTTGAATAACCAACTTAGGCCAAAAGCCTAAGTTGGGGGTGTGGTGAAAAGATAAGGTAAATGAAGAAATGTGAAGGAATTCCCCTCTACCCATGGTTTTGAAAAAGATGGAACCCCTTTCATACAAAAAAATAAAGAGAAAAGAAAGAAAAAGAAAAAGAATGAAAAAGTTTTGAAATAAAGTTGCAAAAAGAAATGAGGTGTCCAAAGTTTCTTGGAAAATGAATAATGGGGTGAATTTTGAGCATGAATGAGAATGAAGAAGAAAAGGAAAAGAAGTGTTGTTTACACCACATTTCATGATGATAGCAACCACTGAGCCTAAATGACCATACATTTACACTCAGCCCCGTTACAAGCCTTGAAAAGGCCTTTTTGATCTTGAGTGAGCTGAAACGAAGGTTGGTTGGAAAATAAGGGCAAACCTATGGGTGAAGTCATGCATGTGTTCATCTTTTTGAGTGTGAGAGTTGTTTGTAATTCCAGAGCTATAAATTGTTGATCCATTGTGTGTGAATATGGAATCATATTTGTTTAAGGGCATTTGAGTACCATTGTTGAACTTGAACTGCATTTGTAGCAAGTATTGTGAACTTGAGATTATTTGATACTGGTGAGTCCCAACTTGAATCTTTGAGTGCACAATTGATCCTTGCATAAGTAAATTGAGTCTTATTGTGTGCATTCATGATTGAGTCTTGTATAGCACTATTTAAGACATCCTTTTTGAACTACTAAACTTGAGTTTTACTTGAGGATAGCAAAAGTTTAAGTTGGGGGTGTTGATGAGTCCAATATTTGGACTCATTTAGGGCTTTATTTGGATATATTTAGTGTCCTCAAATGCTTATTTTGTGCCAATAACTGATGTAAAATCCTTGATTTCCAGGTATTTGGATTGATGAACAAAGCAAGGACACTAATTTGCACAAAGGAACGAAGCGAGCTGAAAGAACGAAGAAAAGAGAGCCTTGTGATCGCCAAGTCCATTGGGCGAATAATCAAATGGCCATTTGACCGCCTAAAGTTCCAGTGTGCGAAGCCCTGAAGGAGAAAGTCAAGTTGGCAAGAGAAATGAGCATTCGACGGATCACCGAGTGGTTCCGCAATGCAGTGTTGGATCGCCCAAAGTTACAGAACTTGAGGAAGCTGAAGGCCAATGCAAAAAGGCGAGGACATTGACCAAAGGGCAGATCACCGAGCTGATCGGCGAGCTTGACTTGTTGCGCCGAATGGTCTTTCACAGCATATTGTTGGTGACTATAAATACATTTTCAAACATTAAGTTTAATATCTTCTTTATCATTTTTAGAAGTATCATCTTTTGAATAGTTTGAACTCTGAGTTTTGAGACAAGTTTTCCTTAGCTTTGAAGAATTGAAGCTTTCCATTTTAAAAAAAATTGGAAGTGGGTCTTTGATATTCTTCAATTTGGACCTTTGTAAAGACAAAATTAATCATACCTAGTTGATGGAAACACAATTTGGTAACGATTTTTATCTTTTTATGATGTCTAGCTAAAACCCCAATTCTTGGGGTGTGATTATGTGATTATGGGCTGATTTAGCTTGTGGGTATTGCTAATTTTTAGTCTAAATTTTGTTTAGAAGTGATTTCAATCAGTAATTGTGGTTCAATTTAAATTGTAGTTGCAAATGCAGTTCTACCTTCATGTTTTTGGCTTGCTCGAGAGAGAAGTTTTAAAACCAAGATTACTGAATTGATGGTTTGTGGGTATTGGGTTGTCATGGGTTCTTCTTGAGAGAGTGAATTCTAAACCATTTTCCATATATTCAGCTCAAGAGAGTGAATGGACTAAAGTGAAGTCTGTTCTTATTTGCATGCTTGTTGGTGTTCGAGAGAGACCAACTTGATTTAGGGTACATTGTTCGAGAGAAAGTTTATCCCCTCTAAAGTCTAGCTTATTCACTAATTTACAACTATTTACTAACAGTTGCAATTACCCATTTGTCTACATTAGCCTATAGTCTAATCACATCCCAAGAACCCATCTCCTTATTGTCATCTTCGTGTTATTTTCTGTTGTTGTTGCTGATAGTAAAAACCAAAACCCCCTTATTTGACATTCGTGTCACCCCTTAATTTGAATTATGTTTTTATTCATAAATGTCTATTCCTATGGCTGACTTGAGCATATTTGTACTTTCCTATTGAATCTTAAACACGTACCACTCCATGTGGGATTCGACCCCAACTCATTTAGTTGGGTTATTATACTGACTAACGATCAGTGACACTTAGAACTGGATTAAGTGTCCTTTAAATGTTAATCAAATCATCGGGGAAAACTTCCAAAAACTGATTAACTACAGGGACCTACTTAAGAGTAGGGGTTTCGGAATCTGGATCCCTCACCCTAACTAGGGATAAATGCAACCCCTCGAAATCATCTTTCTTGCGTTAAGACAAGAGAAAAACTGCCCCTGGTCATAGAATTCCCCCCTTCCACTTAAGGATAGGCTCATTTGGAAACTCAAATCTGATCACTCGAGTAATACAATATATGGAAGCATAGTAAGAATGCAACTAATCCATCCCAATAATGAAATCAAAGTCTAACATGTCAAGTTCTACCAAGTCTACAAGGGTAACTCTATGGGATAAGGAAACGGGAAACCTTTTATAAACCCTCTTAGCCACCACATAATCACAAACAAGAGTAGAGATAGAAAAATGGTCTAACAATATATCGGGGAGCACATCAAACTTCACGGCCACATAAGGTGTTACAAAGGACAAAGTAGCACCAGGATCAGGCAAAGAATATACATCATGTTGAAAAACATTTAACATACCTGTCACTACATCCGGAGAACTCTCTTGGTTACCTCAGGTTTGGAGAGCATAGAAACGGTTTTGCTTTGGAGCATTAGAATTTGAACCGCTAGGAGGAGCTTGTTTGCCCTCTCTCCCTTTAGCCACAAGTGTGGGGTAATCTCTAATTTTGTGTCCAGTCTTACCCAACTAAAGCATCCATCAATTCCGGCTAGGCACTTACCATCATGTTTCTTCTTACACTTGGAATAAGTAGACCTAGCCAAAGAAGAGCCACC
The DNA here is from genome assembly GCF_900185275.1 of Solanum verrucosum. NCBI lineage: Eukaryota > Viridiplantae > Streptophyta > Magnoliopsida > Solanales > Solanaceae > Solanum > Solanum verrucosum. The sequence continues at coordinate 635,076 of NW_026020817.1, forward strand.
TCCATTACCTCTTTTAGGTTTAGGGTTAGACACCCTATCCTTGTTGAACTTTAATGGAGCATTAGAGGAACCTTGACCAGAAAACCCTTGTCGAAACTTAGGACGACCATGTCCATTAGATCTAGCATGTGAGAAATTACCATTACCGGTCTTAGCCCTTTTTACCTCTCTAGACTTCTCTTTGAGCTTATTCTCTTCAATTTATTGTGCATGTACCATGAGACAAGAGATATCCATGTCACCAATGATCATGGAAATACGACACTCTTTAACTACCATTTTGGACATGCCCGATACAAACTTACTCATTCTAGCTCTTGAATCTACAACCATTGTTGGAGCATATTTGGACAACTGTGTGAACTTTAAAGCATATTCCCTCACACTCATGCTTCCTTGGAGAAGGTCAATGAACTCTAGCACCTTGGCTTCCCTCATCTCAAAGGGAAAAAATCTATCAAGAAAACAGATTTGAACATTTCCCACTCAATAGGACCCGCTCCCACTGGTCATGCCTCCTTTCATTGGTTATACCACACTTGAGCTTCCGCCTACTCTCTCGGAGTCGCTCTCATAATAGCAAGTACCTTATAGACCTCATCGATAAACTCTTGAGGATCTTTCTCAACTTTGGAGCCATGAAATTCTAGAGGGTTCATCCTCATAAAATCTCTCACTCTTGAAGCCGTCGCACCCACATTTGGGTTCACGGGAACTACCACATCTCAATTGGCTTGAGCCGTCATGGCTTAGGCCAACACTTGAAAAGCTGATCTAAACTCTGCATTTGTAACTTATTCGGCCAAGGGATCGATTGAAGCTTGAGGAGGAGCTTGGAGAGGAGCTTCTTGATCCACATTCTCCCTCACATTCCTTTTAGTGTAAGTCCTTCGAGTAGACATATCATGAAGAGCATAAGGTAAGGATTAGAAGGGAGACTTTATAGAGTTAAACTCTATGGCACAATTAAGAGTAATGAAAGAAGTGGAGTTTCCTAATCATCTTTGTCACGACCCGAGAGTACCCCCTAGTCGTAACATGGCGTATTCGACCCCGAAGGGGTCTTATACGAGCCATATAGTCATTCATTGCATTCAATAATGAAAATAGTGCGGAATAATAAAAAAAAACTTATTTACATCCACACATTTAAACTTCATTAAAACAACTTTAAAAACACACAGCGGAAGTCTAAGTCTCACATGGCCATCTTAGACACAGTCACAAAACATAAGTAGGGACACGGCCCTTTACAATCAAAAGAAGTCTATTAAGTCTATTACATGAACAAAAGAACTTAAAAGTCTTATCCTCGAATCCATGAGGACATACCAAGTCTTGGAGGAAAGCAATCCAACACTTCAAACTAGCTAGGAGGGATCACTTGCCGGAACCTACACTTATAGTAAAATATGAAGAATATGGGTTAGTACACAAAATGTACTAAGTATGATGACCATGCAAGACATGCTTTAAAAGGGACATTTTGGTTAGAAACCATGCATTATGCCACTTTTGAAGTACCATGAATAGTTGCATAAAAGACATACCATACAAGCATAAACATCAAGTAAGTCATAATATTACCTTTAAACAATTTCAACATGAAAACCTTTACCTTGGACCTTCACCTCAAGAAACCCTTATGCTATACCTCGTGCAATGTATGGATGGCGTCCCATACCACCATCCATACTAAGGCACCACATTAAGGTCACTTAAGGTAACTTATCATTCCTTTCTTTCACCTTTGCACAATATTCATACATAAGAGGTATATCATCACTTAAGACATGACAAGGGAAAATAACTCGTAATATAACCCAAGTATAGCATGCATCTCATGTTAAGCATTTGAGAGCCAACATTCTTTAATAACCTCATTTAGGCCACAATTGTATCACATACATTAGGATTTAGAGAAACTCACTATGACCCTCTCCAAGCCTACTCGTGCAATGTATAGGTAGCATCCCATACTACTACCTACACTTTGTAGAACCTATCAAGAAACCATAATGAAATCTCGCATGATGGGAAGTAAGCGTTTAACCGACATAGACCATGAGAGCTTGTCATGGAATCCGGTGTCATAAGTCCCCACACCGTAAAGAGGTGGTCTACTTGCCTAAGGAAGACCGGTATATAGCTTAATGGATCCACTAGCTACCTATGCGGGCACATAGTTTATGGGATAAGGTAGACGATCATTGAAACTCATGCCTAACTATTGGGGGAGTTTCCATCTAACCAAATCCACTCGGTGCTTAGCCAACATTCCTATAGAATAGTTCGTTACCTTGACATTATCACATATGAGAGGTGCCATTGGCCTACCAACTCCAAATTACATTTATTAACACGTGAAAGGGTGCTTTAAGCCTACTGTTTCAAGGTTCATTTAGGAAAGCTCATTAACTCCTCTTGAAAGGGTGCCATGGGCCTACCGGTTCAAGTCTCATCATTAACCTTCATGGAAAGGTGCCATAGGCCTACCGATTCCAAGGTTCATTATAAGCTCGTGTGGAAGGGTGCCACTAGCCTACCGATCCGAGGATTCAACAATCAACAATATAATCATTTATACAAGAAAATGATGCATAAGCCCTACCAATTCAAGGTATACTTTATATTGAAGAATCCTTCATATTCTATCATCAACATTCATGAGTGTCAAATTGAGAAATAATCTTTCAATAGCAACACCTTTACGTTCATAACATGATCACATTATCTTCATTGAATTCTCATTCATATAATGTCATGATAACACTCTAATTTCTCATACTATGCCTTTAAGGCCATGGTCACAATACATTCCATAATTAAACACCTCCACCATAAGTGGATCAAACCAAGCAAGAACAATTTTTATCCATAATATGAGATTAAGCCAACTTACCATTCTCCAAAGCCATAATAACCATTACTCAATTCCCAACAATTCTATCACCACAAGGTGATTCACCCATAATTTGCCAATAAGGCCACAATCCTCAATTCATCCATATACCAACAATTCATCATAAATAGATATACAAAACCATATAAATCAACAATACAATCCGATCTAAACACAATTTCATCAACATTAAATCATAGGCATTAAACCCACTTCATAAGCAAATTCGAGGCTTTTAATGAAAACATGGGTTCTTGAAGAAGTTTCATATAAAATCATCTTAAAATCATAAATACAACTTCAATTCACCAATATAATGACTTTGAAAACATTTTACCCATGAACCCATACCTAGAATGGAAAATAGAAGTTTTGTTCTTTGAAGACTTTTGAAACCCTTTTTAATGGACTCCTTGAAGGAAAGATAATCAAGGATCAAGGGTCACCATACCTTTTCTATGATCTCCCACGAAATTTGATGAAGAAAGCCTTGAATCCAAAGCCCTAGCTCCCACTTCTTCTTCTTCTTAATGGAGGATTGTAAAGAGGGAAATGTTTTAGGGATGGGAATGAACTAATGGTATCTAGGAAATAATATATGTCCTTTGGAAGAATGGTCCAACACTTAGAAAAAAAATGAGGCGGGTGAATAGTAACCACGCCTACTGGAAATTGCCTTTTCCTGCCGAACAGATTTTACGAAAATGGACATAACTTCTTCGTCCGAACTCCGAATGAGATGAAACGAAGTGCGTTAGGTAGCTAACTCAAAGGGCTTTCCATGGATATATTATTTTCCACCCAAATAATTTGTGTGCTAGGAGATATGACCCTCCAAAGTAGACCCTCGAAAAAGGCTTCACTTGGAAATTTCGGATTTTGATACGGTTGCTCTAAAATTTGGGTTAGACCCATTTCCCACTCAATTTGACCCCCTAAACAAGAATATGAAGTCGGATTTTCGAAAAATGAAACGGATCTTTTTATATACAGCTAAACAAGTTTCCGGTAACTTCCGAAGTACATTTTTAAGAACTTTTTGGGTCAAATTCAATATAATCATTTCATTAAGTTCTCGACTCCAAACTCACATGTGAGGCTCTAGTTTCACTCTATCATTTTCCGGGTCGTTACAATCTTGTAGCCTCTCATTCATAATTGTGGCGTGCTTCACACTCATGAACAAGACTCTACTAGACGTGCCTTATGAGACATCCTAGGACCATTCTAAACCTGACTCTGATACCAAGTTTGTCACGACCCAAGGGTATCCCCTAGATGTTACATGGCGTATAGAACCCCGAAGGACTCCATACATGCCACTTAGCATATCATAACATAAAGTAGTAGAACGATAAAGAGTAAAGCAACATTTAAGTCCAAAACAGTTTTATAGAAGATCGGAAGTCTAACGCATGTCTCAACATAACCATCTATTACAATCGAATGAAAGTGGGCCTAGCCCATACATAATGCTCAAAAAGGAAATACCAAAGAGAAACTACAGTAAGGAAAAGTTCATTCTCGAATCATGAGAACTCACCAAACTCTGAAAGAATATAAGTCCAAGGTCTAGCCACTAGAATAGAAACCCTGTCCGTCGAACCCTACATTTGGGAAAATGTAGGCAAGAGTATGCGTTAGTACAAAAATGCACAAGTATGATAACTATGCATAAAAAATTTATAAAACATGCTACGAAAGACATTTTATTTTATGACATGCAATTTGACCAATAAGCATGATATAAGAGGGTTAGAAAACACAAGTCATAACATCATGGTCAATGCCAGCTAAATCATCTTTAAGCCTTTGAACACTTATGAGATACTTCTTTAAGTAACCCTAGTTCATTAATCATCTTGTTGTGGGAAAATTAGCCTTAACCGACATAGAGACCATGTGAGCTAAAACATGAACACCCGGTGCCTCCCACACCGAAAATGGTTGTTCTACTTGCCTAAGGTAGAACCATGAACATCTAGTTTAAGTGGATCCCCTAGCTAATCAAACTATGAGGTCACATAGTTTAAAGGATAAGGAGATTGCTACTATAAACCCGACCTCTACTAACGGGAGAGGTTCCATCTCATGAGACTTCTTCTAGAAACCTGACCTCTTCTAACGGAAGAGCTTCCATCTCAAGTTCAATATCCACTCGGTGCTAAGAATAATTCCCACATAATAGTATTTTCTTAATTATTCTCATTATCCATGGAAAGACAAGTCATCTTGTCAATCCAAGCTAGTTCATTAGGATAGCTCTTATTCATTGATTCAATTAGGTGAGAAAACCTTTTAACCTAAGAAACCTTTCTATATGAGAAAACCTTTCGAATCATGGTTGTAAGTGCTTCATGAGAATAACCTTTCAACAACACAAAAACAACAACAACATTGACACTTCACTCTTAAAGCACCCTTAAAGCATTTACATAGGTTTCCTAAGATCATGAAAAACTCATACTTTGCCCTTTCAAGGTTCAAAGCCACTTTCAATCACTAACTCTATAATTAAAGCATTTGATAGGGATTTTATCATAATTTCATTCAATTCTATTACTTCATACTTTGGATCATAAAACTCCTCTTTCATAATCAACAACCCAACTCTATGAGATCACAATTTGGAAAACATAGGGGTTTGCATGGGTTCATACAGGAAACATCATAAAAGCATTGTAAATCATCCATTCATGCATATTTAGACATAAATAAACCATTAAGATCAATAATCAAAAGAACCCATGGTGTTTGAAGAAAACCCTAGCTAGTTAGGGGAATTTTACCATTTGAAATAGAGGAATTGGGGACTCAATGGGTGGAAGGAACCCATGGATGAAAGATACTATACCTTAACTCAAATTACTAGCCTTCAATGGGGAATTTGGATCCTTAGCTTCAAACCCTATTTGAACGTTCTTCTTCTTCTTCTTCAAGTTCTAGAGAGAGAATATTTGGGAGGAGATTTGATTTCTTTTAAGGAATTTGGAAAAATGAATTAAATGGGGTGAATTTGGGGGTAAAAATACTTATATAGCGGTTCTAAATATAGGCAAAATGACATAGTATAGGAACTAATTAATTAGGAAAAGACCCAACAACCCCTAAAAATAATTGACAGATGACCATCCACGGACCCCAGTCGATGGACCATGGTCTGACCTATGGCCCGTTATGGTAGACCATCGATCATGGTCAGAAACTCTCTTTTTGGGGTCTCAAACCACGGACCGTGGGTTGACCAACGCTCCGTTGGTTAAGCTGTGGTTCTTTGACCTTTTGGATTTCTGAGGAGGGCCATCCACGGATCACAGCTACGCTCTGTGGTCCCATCCACGGGCCGTGGGTGGTCCTCGTGGCTTGGCTCCTATAGCACCTGTAAAGCTACAATATGCCCCTTTTTGGATACATAGTATTACAGATTATGAGGATTTTGAATTGTCTAAACTCATCCGCATATCGGTGCTCAATACTACTCCCAATAATATATATTTATGCTCAAATGTATAAAATGTAACTCTTTCTCAATTTGAGGTAATTACTCAATAACTACTCATAAACTAGTTTAGAAATCAATGTTCCTCTCTTTTAAATGTCAAAGTGTTACATTTGGGAATACTTAGTTCCCTTATACTCATTTTTGAAATATGAAACACAACTCTCGTCATTCTCATACTCATTCACTCAAGACTTAGTTCAAATCTTTAGTTAATTGCAAAAGGATTCTCAAATTTGACTCGAAAGGAACTCTTGAACTTTCCCCTTAACTGTACTTTAATTTGAAATGTAAATTAACAGATGTGATTGGGATATGTGTGATCTCTCAACGATTTAATGAAGACTTTAAGAGTGAATATTAAGAATAAAATGCAAGTACGATTTGAGGGAACACACACGGAGAGAAGGATATGAGAGTAAAGGACCTGGCGACCCGGGCGCACAAGGTGGCGCAGGGCACCAACCCCTAAACTACTGGCCACTGTTTGGGGCGCACTGCTGGCCCGGTGTGCCATGCCCCAACCTACTGGACAGTAGTTGTGGCGCTATGGTGGCGTGTCGCCCCACCTCTCTACCTAGAAACTTGATGAATTTTCTTGCTCAATTACAAGTCCTAACTCATCTAGAATCGAATGATTTCTTCCAAACTCTCTTAGATTCATAAACCCAACACAAATTAAATGAAATCCCACTAAACATATCAACCTAAAAGTACTTTACAAAGAATTAGTACCTTAGTTTTAAATTTCTTCGGAAGGAAAGAGTTGTGTGTATCTCTTCTTCAAGTCCTCCTTAGCCTCCGAAGTAGCTTCCTCAACAAATTGATTCCTCCATAAAACCTGGACTAATGCAACCTCCTTGGTTCTCAACTTGTGAACCTAACGATCAAGAATATGAACGAGTGTTTCCTCATAGGATGAGTTGTCCTTGATACCAATATTCTTTGTAGGTACAATAAGCGAGGGATTGCCGATACACTTATTCAACAAAGAAATGTGGAATATTGTATGGACTGCTACTAACTGTGACGACAACTCCAACTCATAAGCTACATTGCAGACTCTGTTGGATATCTTGTAAGGACTAATGTACCAGGGACAGAGTTTTCCCATATTACCAAATCTCATAACTAGGGGTGTGCATTCAATCTTTTGGTTTGGTTTTGCACTATTTGGTTTGGATTTTTCAGTTTTTGGTTTTGTAAAAGTGTAATCCAATTCGATCCAAAATAAATTTGGTTTGGTTTGGTTTTCCTCTATTCAATTCAGCTTGTTCGGTTTGGTTATTCAGTTATGTCAATAATTAATAACATAACCAAAGTAATAATATTGAATCTCTTGAATATACTTTCTAATATAAATGATAAGAAAAACTTAAAACACAATACTTATAAGTATACCTATTATAGATGTTCAAGCATAAAATATAAATGTAATTATCGTGAAGGAACAAAAGTGGTTAACTCCGACCTAAACACACACACACACACACATACATTTATTAATTCGGTTTTTTTGGTTTTTATTTTTTAAATCCGAAACCAAACCAAAAAACCAAACAAAGTAATTTATTAATCCAAAACCAATCCGAAAAAACAAAAAAACCAATCCAAATAAAAATTTAGTTTGATTTAGTTTGGTTATTTGGTTTAACCCGAATAGTGCACACCCCTACTCATAACACCCTTCATGGGTGACACCTACAAGTAGACCCAATCATCAACCTCAAACTCTAAGTATCTTCTCCTAACAAATGTATAGGATTTATAACGACTTTGCACTATTGTTAGGCTTTCTTGAATAATCTTAGCCTTCTCCATGGGTTGATAAACCAAGTTTGGCCTTATCAACTCAGCTTCACCAACCTCAAGCCATCCAATAGGAGATCTACACCTTCGCCCATAAAGAGTCTCATAAGGAGCCATTTGGATACTAGAGTGATAGCTATTATTGTAAGCGAACTCTATGAGAGGCAAGTGGTCATCCCAATTACCTTTGAAGTCTATGACACATGCCCTCAACATATACTGTAGGGTCTAGATTGTGAGTTCTATTTAACCATCAGCCTGAGGATGAGAAACAATACTCAGATTTACCTTCGAACCCAAATCTTCCTAGAAAGACTTCCAAAACTGAGCGGTGAATTATGCACCTCAATCTAAATTGATAGAAATAGGAACTCCATAAAGTCGGACTATCTCTTCAATATAAAATCTGGCATAATCCTTGGCTGAATTGGTAGTCATTCCCGGCAAGAAATAGGCTGATTTAGTCATCCAATCTACAATCACCCAAATCGAATCATGCTTCCTGCAAGACCGCAAAAAGCCAGTAATGATATTTGTGTTAATCATATCCCACTTCCATTTCAGAAGTGCTATATTCTGAGCCACACCTCCGGGCCTTTGGTGCTCTACCTTGACTTGTTATCAATTTGGTCAGTTGGCAACGAAATATACAATACCTCTTCATGCTACTCCAATAGTGGACTTCTCTCAAGTCACTGTACATCTTTGTTGAAGCGCGATGGAATAAATATCTGGAACTATGAGCTTCTTCCATGATACTCTGTTGGAGCTCATCCACCCTTCGTACACACAATTTTCCTTGATATCTAACCATCTCCCCTTTGTTCAAAAGCCATCACCTTCTACTTCTGAACATTTGTTTTCAATTCAAGTGATGATTCAGCCCCATTCAACACCACTACTCCACCTTCATTGCAATCTAACAAACAGACTCCCAAATGTGCAAGTGTGTGCACTTCTTTAGCCAATTCTTTCTTTCCTTACTCAACATGAGCAACACCTCCCATAGACAACCTGTTCAAAGCATCAACAACAACATTAGCCTGACCTAGGTTATAGAGGATACTCATGTTATAATCCTTAAGCAACTCTAACCACCTCCTATCTCTAAGATTAAGCTCTTTCTGACTGAATACATACTGGAGACTCTTGTGATCGGTGAACACATCTACTTGAACACCATATAGATAGTTTTGCCATATTTTTTGTAAGATCCCGTACTTTTTCTCTAGTCTTGCTTAATAATATGTGGCGTAGTATGGCATGGTTATATGAGGTGTATATGACTTTGTATCGTACATTGGAGATTAAGATTGCGAATAGGTGGCAATATCAAGGAATTAAACTAAATTTTTAGGTCAAAGGGACCCCTCAAACAAAGTTCATGATTAAAGAAATGGCTCGGATAGAACTTCGCTCGTTTGAAAGGTTTAAATTATCCCATACCTTGTGGATAAGCCTATGAGTGTACAACATGATAAGAATAGTGTATTATGAGGTATTATAATAGCTCAAGGGTCATATGTTAAATTTTTAAGTCAAGAAAATTAGTGAAACTAAGGTTGGCAAGAGTTATCGAATTTTCTGTAATAATATTTTCATAACTTAAAGTCAAATCTCTTGGATATTTCCCCCAATATATAAAGAGTTAGAAGTCCTATGACCTGTTAAATCGAAGGCCTACGAGTCTAGTTTTCAACGCACAAAACCCCGTATCGAACAAAAATCAGAGCAAAAAGTTATGAGGGTTTTACTACGGATTGCTTGGACAGAATCTGGGCCACGATTCGGGTCGGGTCAATAAATGTAGTACGTCGGCTTACTCAACGTTTTAAGCCACAAAAACATTATTTTCACTCCCTAACCAGAAAGAAAGCTTAAGAGATGGTTTTAGTGGAGTTCTTGCATGATGAAGGTTAGTTTTTGATGATTTCTACCATTAAAGGTTGCCCCCGTGCCTAGAAACATGATCTCTACACGTGCCAATCGTTTTCCCCTTCTATTAGCTGCGTTTGGAGCTAGTTTTTGAAGATATAAATATGTAGTTATTGGTGTTTCTTCAAGGTTTACACTTGGTTTACTAAGGTAATCATCTCAGGACTCTTTTATGATTGTTTTTATGAAGTTCTACAGACGTTTCGTTAAGTTGGCGCCATTTGGCAAATTTGCCAATTTAAGATCAATTATGAACTGTTTATAGGTGCGTACCAGCTGTGTATATATAGTGTTTGCGAATCTTAGGACGTAAGGAACAACTTTTGTGAAGAAGCTACGTCCATTCGAGCGTTCATTTGAAAGGTATGTAATTGCTAAGCTCCGTCCCTCATTTTAGCACCACTCCTCAGAAATTCCGAAAATGCCGAATGTGATATTTTTCTACACTCTTGCTAGAAAGACCTTCAGTGAAAGGCATTGGGATCTCAGCTGAATTATTTTCATGATTCTATTATTTTGATATTCCACTCGTTCAGATAAATAAAGTATTCGACATCTACATGCCATTTTATTGGTTTCCTTGATTATATGTCCGCATGTATGAATTCTTATTCTTCTTTCGGTGATGTGACTTAAAATATCATGGGAGACCCTTGTTACTTGGAACCAGCCCTCTTTCTCCAATAAAGTTATTATGAAAAATCCTTAAAGTAACTCACGATCTTCAAAACTCTCTAATATAACTCAAATGTTTAAACTATTAGAACACTTGGTTTTTGAAATACTTCTTTTATAAATTCTCCAGGAACCAAGTTAAGAACTAAGTGAATCACCTTAATCTTGTTATGAATATCTTCAAGGTTAGGTTATCTTTCTAAAATTCGAGTTAACTTTTCAAGCTTATTTGGAAGAACATATGAGGCTCGATGAGATTGTTACATCTTATACGAAAGTGATTATGGGGTTATGAGAACAAGACAACAAACATGCCAAGATTGTCAACATGACAACAATAACTTATAGGTGTTATAAATCCATGACATGACATGCTACGCATTCTACTCCCGAGCTATAATCGGGAGGTATGGGGCCTATTGCATATATCTATACGTAGGAGACACAAATGGCCACAAGTTGGTGAATATGATGTTCGTTCTCTATTGGAAGGCACATCCATTGCTAGCATTTGGTTGGGTATGTCATGCATTTGCATCTATATATTGTATTCACGATATACGATTATACGAGAATACCATGCAAATTTAAATAGTAGGGGGGCAAATGTCTGCCACAGAGATTATTTGAGTTTCAGTTTCAGGTGGTATCTCTATTACCCTTTTATAGTACATATTTATGATTCTACTTTCTGCTTTACATACCAGTACATTTTTATTCGTACTAACGTCCCTTTGCCTGGGGAAGATGTATTTTGTTTCATGCCAGCAGGTACATGAAAGGACTCTAATCGACCCACCCGCTAGGATTCAGGTTCAGTTGTGAGTTGGTAAGCTCCATCTTATCCTAGGGCTATCAGAGGATGTTTACTTTTGTTGTACAGTTTGGGTATAGGCGGGGCCTTGTCCCTACCGTACTTATATCACTCATAGAGGCTATTGTGGACACAATATTTTGGGTTTTCTTTTGTATGTTTCAATCTCCAACCTATAGTCTGTGCATGTATATATATGTGTGTGTAAGTAGGTATGTCTTTAGTTGTGGCCTCGTCGGCAAGATAGTACATCTTTATATTTTTTGGCATGTCTACCATTGTTTGTATGATTTGTTCTCATTTAGGTCATGACCTTCAGGGTCCAGGCTTCACTTTTTAGAGGTTGTGCTGCCGAATCGTTTTATCTCACAGTTTGTTTAGCTAGTATGTTTTAATGGTTAACTCTATCTTATAGGGTATTGAGTGCTAGTTACTACCTCTATTTCGAGGTGTGACAAACTTGGTATCAGAGAAGGTCATATCCCATGGGGGTCCACAAGCAGTGTCTAATAGAGTCTTGTTTATGGGTGTGTTGTGCACCACACTTATAATCAAGAGGCTACAGGGCATTTAGGAATGGTTACATGTCATTAAATTGATAGATCGTGCTATAGTACAAAAGTATAAGAACATTTGAAATCTAAATCGTGCTTTATGTTTCTTATCTAACAGGCTACACTTGCTCCGGATATGGCAGATCGAGATATAGGTATGGATCCAAGAGAAGGCACTAGCTATTACCCACTGGGTCAAAGTGATAGATTTCCCTCGGAGGCATAGGGTGAATCTCCAGTACCCCTAGTAACAGCCTCCCCGACACCTGTTGAATCCCGAGGAGATGCATTACCCCCAGCTTCACCAGTTCCATTGGTACCTGAGAAAGCTAGGGATAGGACTTCCAATATCTACTATTCCTCCACCCGAGACTAGGGAGCAGGGGATGAGAGAGGCAGTTCAATTGCTAACTAGGATAGTTTCTATTCATGAGCGACAACTAGAGTCAGGAGTAGATACTCAGAGAGACCGGTCAGAAAGTTCGAAGAACGAGAGTTTCTTCATTTGGCCTCTTCGTTATTTATAGGTTCTAGTCCTACTGAGGATCCCCAGGACTTTATAGAACATATATATAGAGTATTGAGGGTGATGCGTGCCTCCATCATAGCTTCTTTTTGGCTACGTGATGTAGCCATCCTTTGGTATGATGCCTGGGAGAGATCTAGAGGACGTGATGCTCCGCCAGTAGATTGTGAGAAATTCTCTAAGGCCTTCCTTGCTCTCTATTTGCCACAGAAAGTTCGAGAGGCCTGTCTTGACCAGTTTATCAATTTGAAGCAAGGAACCATAAGTGTGAGGGATTATGGACAGAGGTTTAATTCTTTGGCAAGATATGCACCAGATATTGTACGTACCATGAGAGCCAGAGTTCATCGTTATGTTGATGGTTTAGCAGATCATCTGATCATAGATTCTAGGGTAGCATCCCTATCAGATGATGTATATATTTTCCGCATACAGGCTTTCACTCAGACTACAAAGGACCTTTCTTAAGAGATTTGTGATACCTACAGGGATAGGGAGCATAGTAAGAGTGTCTGTACTATGGGTTCTTATAGGGAGCCCCATTGTAATTTTAGGCCCCTTTTACATCGATATCCACCTCGTCCAGCGGGTAGTTTTGCACCACAGGTGGAGGGACCGCAGTTTGATCATTATAGTCAGTCAGGACCAGGTCATTGCCCGGGCCAGCCTGAGGGTCGTTGACAGGATCATTCCGTACAGATAAGACATCCCATTCTTTTATGTACACAGTGTCGTAAGCCACACACTGGGCAGTGTAGACAGGGTTCAGCTGCATGTCATCATTGTGGACATACATGACATTTTATTAGTCGGAGCCCGAGGTTGAGTAGAGGTGATCTAGCTCAGCCTTCAGGATCCACATCAGCATCTTCACCTTATGTCCGCATCCCATGACCAGGACCACAGTCTACTCAGTGTCATGGTAGAGGGAGAGGTGAAGGAGATACATGTTTGAGTGGTGGCCATAACCACTTTTACTCACTCATAGGACGACAGGATTCAGAGCCATCCCCTGATGTTGTTACAGGTATATTGACGATATCTTCTCAAGATGTTTACGCATTGATAGACCATGGCTCTACATTTTCATATATTACTCCATTTATTGCTAGTAAGATTGACATGAAATCTGAGTTGTTGCCACAACCAGTTGAGGTGTCTACACCGGTAGGCGAGTCTATTTTAGCTAATCGGGTCTATCGAGGTTACACGGTGTTAATTAATGATCTTCCAACCCCCTCTGATTTAGTTGAGTTGATTATGCTAGATTTTTATGTTATCATGGGTATGGATTGGTTGGAAACTTGCTATGCTAATATTGATTGTCGTACAAAAATAGTCAAATTTTACTTTCCAGGTGAGTCGGTCCTTGAGTGGAATGGTAATGCAGCCACACCTAAGGGTAAGTTTATTTCATACCTTAGGGATCGAAAGTTGATTGCTAAAGTTTGTATATACCATATGGTTCATGTACATGATACTGATAAGGAGCCCATGACTCTTCAGTCAATTGCTATCGTGAATGAGTTTCCAATGGTATTCCCTCATGATCTTCCTGGAATTCCCCCAGAAAGGGAAATTGATTTCGCTATAGACTTTCTTCCTGATACGCAACCTATATTGATTCCTCGCTATAGAATTACACCTACAGAACTAAGAGAATTGAAGGAACAATTGAGGGACTTGCTCGATAAAGGCTTTATCAGGCCAAGTACTTCTCCATGGGGTGCCCCAGTGCTCTTTGCTCGAAATAAAAATGGATCCTTACGGATGTGTATTTACTATAGAAAACTAAATAAAGTTACTATAAAGAATACATATCATCTTCCACGGATTGATGACTTATTCGACAAGTTCCAAGGTGCCAAAGCTTTTCAAAGATTGACTTGCGGTTTGGTTACCATGAGCTGTTAGTCAGGGAAATTGATATCCCAAAAATAGTATTTAGGACGAGGTACGGCCATTTTGAATTCCTTGTCATGTTTTTCGGGCCTACAAATGCCCCAGTTGCCTTTATGGATCTTATGAATTGAGTCTTCAAACCATTCTTGGATGAATTTGTAATTGTGTTTATTAATGGCATTCTTATATATTCATGGTCGGAAGCTGAGCATGCAGGCCACTTGCGAGGTGTATTGCAGACTCTCTAAGATTGCAGGGTATGTGCTAAATTCTCTAAATGTGATTTTTGGCTTCCTTAAATAGCTTTTCTTGGTCATGTTATTACAAGTGAGGGTATTAAGGTTGATGGACAAAAGATTGAAGCAGTGATGACTTGGCCGAGGCCCTTGAATCCAACGATGGTTCACAACTTTTTAGGCTTGGCAGGGTATTACCGAAGGTTTGTGGAGGGATTCTCTTCTATCTCTGCACCACTGACAAAATTGACACATAAGGCAACTAAGTTTCAGTGGACCGAGATTTTAGGAACTAAAAAAAAGGCTTACCATTGCACCTATCCTAACTAATTCAGATGGTAATGAGGGCAACATTATTTATTGTGATGCCTTAAGAATTGGCCTAGGGTGTGTTCTTATGTAGCATGGTAAGGTTATTGCATACACTTCTAGATAGTTGCAGAAGCATGAGCAGAATTATCCTACACACAATCTTGAGTTGGCTGCAGTTGTCTTTGCCCTAAAAAATTGGTGGCTTTATCTATACGGGGTTCATATAGATATTTTCACCGATCATCGAAGCATTCAGTACTTACTTAAGCAGAGGCAGTTGAACTTATGACAAAGGAAATGGCTAGAATTATTAAAGGACTACAATGTTGACATTTTATATCAACCCGACAAAGCTAATGTTGTTGCTGATGCGCTCAACCGGAAGTCCATGGGTAGTCTAAGTCATGTTGAAGCTGATAAGGCTGGAATTAAAAAGACCTATGCCAGCTAGTTAACTTGCAAGTACGCTTGGTGGATGCAGGAGACGGAGGTGTTGTCGTTATGATTATGGCAGAATCTTCTTTTGTGACTGAGGTGAAAAGGCGGCAATATGAAGATTCTAAGCTTAGGAAATTGAGGGAAAAGATTCCACAACAGCGACAACATTTATTTGAGCTAACTGGAGATGGAGTCTTTAGATACAAATGTAGCTTATGTGTAACGCCAACTGGAGAGCTCCGTACAAAGATTCTTTTAGAGGCCCATCGTTCTAGATATGAAACTCACCCTGGAGCAACAAACATGTAACGGGACCTTCGGCATATCTATCGGTGGAAGGGCATGAAAAAAGATAGAGCGGAGATGGTAACTGAATATCCCAACTGTCAATAAGTTAAAGTAGAGCATTAGAGGCCTGGAGGCCTAACCCAGTAAATTGAGCTTCCATTATGGAAATGGGATATGATAAATATGGACTTCATCACTGGTTTGCCTCGCACTCCACGAAGGTTTGATTCCATTTGGGTAATTATCGATAGGTTGACAAAATCTGCTCATTTCTTGCTAGTGTTGAATTATTCAGTTGAAGATTATGCCAGGCTTTACATTCAGGAGATTGTTCGCTCTCATGGATTTCCATTATTTATTATCTCAGATCAAGGAGCTCAATTTACGTCACATTTTTGGAGATCGTTTCAGAAGGGTCTAGGTACTCAGGTAAACCTTACCACCATTTTTCATCCACAAACTGATGGACATGCAGAACGTACTATTCAGATGGTTGAGGATATGTTACGTGCTTGTGTCATGGATTTTAAAGGAAGTTGGGATCAACATCTACCTCTTATCGAGTTCGCTTATAATAATAACTGTCAAGTTAGTATTCAGATGGTCCCTTACAAAGCACTATACGAGCGGAAATGTAGGTCCCCGATCGGTTGGTTTGTGCTTGGGGAAGGAGATTTGCTATGTCCCAATATATTCCAACAAGCAATTAAAAAGGATAAGCTTATTAGAGATCGACTTCATACAACACAGTTTCGGCAGAAGACTTATGCATATGTTCACCGATGGAACTTAGAGTTTGATGTAGAAAATTAGGTTTTTCCTAAAATTATCACCTATGAAGGGCATCATGCGATTTTGAAAGAAAGGGAAGCTCAGTCCTAGGTACGTTGGATCGTATAAGATTATTCAGAAGATCGGTATGGTGGCATACGAGCTTGATTTGCCTTTAGAATTGGAAGCAGTCCATCCTGTATTTCATGTTTCTATGTTGTGGAAGTGCATTTGAGATCCTTCACGTATTATGCCCATTTAAAATATTCGTATCGCTGAAGATTTATCTTATGCAGAAGTACCAATAGAGATTTTAGATTGGAAAGTAAGAAAGCTTCGAACTAAAGATATAGCTTATGTGAAAGTGTTATGGAGAAATAACAACGTCGAGGAAATGACTTGGGATGCAAAAGAGGAAATGAGGAAGGAGTACCCCAACTATTTAAGACTTAAGGTGAATCACATTTCAATAATTGGCAATTATATCTTCACAATGACTTAATTTGATTTGAAGTAGCTTGAAGGTTGAATTTATAGGTCTTCTTACGAGATAGCTATGCAAAGCTTAGTAGTTACAATTTTCAGAATTTGACTTCAGGTTTGCGAATGTAACAAATATAGACTCACAAATAAAGTACTATGAGAAAAAAGAAAAATAGAACCAAGGAATTGTCTAGATCCATTCGTGAGCGAATGTTCATAAAGGGGGAAGAATGTAAGATCCCATACTTTTTCTCTATTCTTGCCTAATATATGTGGCGTAGTATGGCATGGTTATATGAGGTGTAAATGACTTTGTATCTTACATTGGAGATTAAGATTGCGAATAGGTGGCAATATCAAGGAATTAAACTAGAGTTTTAGGTCAAAGGGACCCCTCAAACAACGTTCATGATTAAAGAAATGGCTCGGGTAGAACTTCGCTCTTTTGAAAGGTTTAAATTGTCACATACCTTGTGGATAAGACTATGAGTGTACAACATGCTAATAATAGTGTTTTATGAGGTATTATAATAGCACAAGGGTCATATGTTATGTTTTTAAGTCAAGAAAATTAGTGAAACTAAGGTCGGCAAAAGTTATCGAACTTTCTCTAATAATATTTTCTTAACTTTGGGTCAAATGTCTTGGATGTTTACTCCCAATATATAAATAGTTAGAAGACCTATGACCCATTAAATTGAAGGACTATGAGTCTAGTATTTAACGCACAAAACCCCATATGCAACCAACATCGGAGTAAAGAGTTATGAGGGTTTTACTGTGGACTGCTTGGGCAGAATCCTGGTCACGATCCAGGTTGGGTCAATAAATGTGGTATGTCGGCTTACTCAACATTTTAAGCTACAAAACATTTATTTTCACTCCCTAACCTGAAAGAAAGCTTAAGATATGGTTCTAATGGAGTTCTTGCATGATGAAGGTTAGTTTTTGATGATTTCTACCATTAAGGATTGCCCCGGTGCCTAGAAACGTGATCTCTACACGTGCCAATCATTTTCCCCTTCTATTAGCTGCATTTGGAGCTAGTTTTTGAAGATATAAATATGTAGTTATTGGTGTTTCTTCAAGGTTTACACTTGGTTAACTAAGCTAATCATCTCGGGACTCTTTTATGATTGTTTTTATGAAGTTCAACAGACGTTTCGTCAAGTTGGCGCCATTTGGCAAATCTGCCGATTTAAGATCAATTATGAACTGCTTATAGGTGCGTACCAGCTGTGTATATACAGTGTTTGCGAAGCTTAGGACGTAAGGAACAACTTTCGTAAAGAAGCTACGGACATTCGAGCATTCATTTGAAATGTATGTAATTGCTAAGCTCCGTCCCTCATTTTAGCACCACTCATGGGAAATTCCTAAAACGCCGGATGAAAAATCTTTTTAGGTATGTAAAGGCTATATTTGATATTTCACTCATTCGGATAAATAGAGTATTTGACATCTACATGTCATTTTATCGGTTTCCTTGATTATATGTCCGCATGTATGAATTCTTATTCTTCTTTGGGAGAAGTGACTTAAAATATCACGGGAGACCCTTATTACTTGTAACCAGCCCTCTTTTCCCACTAAATGTATTATGAAAAATCTTTAAAGTAACTCACGATCTTCAAAACCCTCTAATATAACTTAAATGCTTAAACTATTAGAACACTTGGTTTTTGAAATACTTCTTTTATAAATTATCTAGGAACCATGTTAGGAACTAAGTAAATCACCTTAAACTTGTTATGAATATCTGCAAGGTTAGGTTATCTTTCTAAAATTTGAGTTAACTTTTCAAGCTTATTTGGATGAACATATGAGGTTCCATGAGATTGTTACATGTTATACGAAAGTGATTATGGGTTATGAGAACAAGACTACAAACGGGCCAAGATTGGTAACATGACAACAATAACTTATGGATGTTATAAATCCATGACATGACATGCATTCTACTCCTGAGCTATGATCGGGAGGTATGGGGCCTATTGCCTATATCTATACGTATGAGACACAAATGTCCACAAGTTGGAGAATATGATACCGGTTCGCTACCAGAAGGCACCACTATTGCTAGCATTTGGTTGGGTATGTCATGCATTTGCATCTATATATATGTATTCACGACATACGATTATACAAGCATACCATACATATTTAAATAGTAGGGGGGCAAATATCAGCCATGGAGATTATTTGAGTTTCAATTTCAGGTGGTATCTCTATTACCCTTTCACAGTAAATATTTATAATTCTACTTTTCGCTTTACACACTAGTACATTTTTATTTGTACTGTCGTCCCTTTGCCTGGGGACACTGTTTTTTGTTTCATGTGAGTAGGGACTCTAATCGACCCACCCGCTAGGATTCATGTTCAATTGTGCGTTGGTAAGCTCCATCTTATCGTGGGCTATCATAGAATGTTTACTTCTGTTGTACAGTTTTGGTATAGACGGGGTCTTGTCCCTACATTGCTTATATCACTCATAGAGGCTATTGTGGACACAATATTCTGGATTTTCTTTTGTATGTTTCAATCTCCAACCCATAGTCTTGGCATGTATATATATGTGTGTGTAAGTAGGTATATCTTCGATTGTGAACTCGTCGGCTAGATAGTACATCTTTATTTTTTTTTGGCTTGTCTTCCATTGTTTGTATGGTTTATTCTCATTCAGGTCATGACATTCAGGGTCCAGGCTTCACTCTTTAGAGGTTGTGCTGCCCAATCTTTTTGTCTCACAGTTTGTTTAGCTAGTATGTTTTAGTGGGTAACTCGATCTTATAGGGTATCGAGTGCCAGTTACTCCCTCTATTTCGGGGTGTGACATTTTCAAAGCAAATACTTCCGCTTCCAACTCGAGATCATGAGTCGGATTATTCTTCTCGTGAATCTTGAGTCGGAGGCATAGGCTATAACTTTACCTCTGCATTAATACATAACCAAGTTAAACTTTGAACGTATCATAATAAATAACAAAGCATTTTGTACTCTTCGATAGGGTCAACATTGATGCAGTAGTTAAGCAGGTTTTCAATTCCTAAAAGCTTTTCTCACAAGCTTCATACCATTGAAAGTTAACTATTTTCTAAGTCAACTTAGTCAATGGGGGCTGAAATAGATAAAAAACCCTCGACAAAACTTTTGGAATTTTAGAAGAATGAATTGAATTGGGTGATTTTGGGGGTAAAATCATTATGTAGGGCTTTGGGTAGAAGGTAAAACATCATAGTATTGAGTTAAAACAATTGGGAAAAGACTTGAACAACCCTGACTTATAAATGTTGAAATGACTCTCTGTAAAGACTTCACGGGTCGTCTAGAGCACGACGACCCATCAAGTGGGTCATGAAGATGCTCTACATTACATGGCTTCACCATTTCAGGAATAAATTTTTACTTCCAGCTTGGAATGAAGCAAATTTGGTGGCGTTGGAAAGACGACTCAGAGATATTTAATATAATAGGGCATGAGCCACCTAATTTATTTTGTGCTGATAGATATGACTATTTGAAGTTGACCCTAAACTCTAAGTCTGACAAGTCTCCTTCACGGATGACTTTATGGTCTGTGCGAATCTTCACGGACCGTTTAGACGTATGTGTCCCTTAACAGTGACTAGGGGAGAAACCCTTTCTGATTAGGCCACTTGAAGACTCATTTAACAGTTTATCAACATCACCATGGGTCGTCTGGGTGTCCGTGTGAGTGACACCTACAAAGGGGAGGTTCTGGAATTCTTCACAACCACCATAAGGGACCGTGGTCCCCTTCACAGCCTGTCTAGGGCTCCGTGAAGGGTTTCGATATTCAACTTTAGGTTCTTGTTTTGTCCGCTTAACCCCTTTTCTAGACTTTCTCTAATCTGAGGTGTTATAGTGCCCATGGTTCATTCTTTCGGATTAATCTGTTTTAGTCATTCTCATGTTTCCATATGAATGCATATTCATGAAAACTTGATTTTGAGTTATGTTTTAACTTGGATTCAATTACATGAAAACTTGATTTTAATGTGATTTGCATTTATGTTAGGTTGTTAGATCTTTTTCACTACTTTATTCATGCTAGTTTGAGTCCCATTCAAGGACGAATGTTCCCAAGAGGGATATATTGAAACACTTAAAAAAATTGGAAAGTCAAAATGGAAAGGACAAGTTGAAGAATTAACACTTACCAGTTTCTATGAAGCACAATTATTGTTCGTAGACATCTTTATGGGTCGTAAGAGGCTCTCGTGGAACTTTAGTTGTTTTTTTTAAAAAAAAATTCAAGTCTCTAATGATGGTCCACAGATGAATAGGTTGAGTCATGATAATGTTTAAGGGTCGTAGGAAGTGTCCATAGAGTTGGTTCAAAATTAAAGAAATTTTGAACTTGAACTTGGGTGCCACAGGAGAAGTCTACATGTTGAAGGAAGGTCAATGACCCATAGAAGCAAATCGTGGAAACTTTGCTGGATTTATGATTCAAGTAATTGAATCTACAGTTGACCAAGACGGTTCATAGGTTGGAACCATAGTAGTTATCTGGTAGATCATGCCTCCACGAAGGTCTATATATGGGTCGTAGGTACTATCTCAAATGCTTACTTGAAAGGGTACCATCTCCTTGTAGTTGATCAAACAAATCATCAATCCTTGGAAGAGGATATTTGTTCTTAATGGTAACCTTGTTCAATTTTTGGTAGTCAATACACATAAGAAGTGAACGATCTTTCTTTTGAACAAACAAAACTGGAGCACTTAATGGAGATATACTCAGTAAGATGAAACCATTATCCAACAAATCATTCATTTTCTCTTTTAACTCCTTGAGTTCTTCCATGGCCATACTATAAGGAGGAACATACATAGGTTACGCATCTTGGAAAGGTAAATACCAAAGTCTATTTCTCTTTTGGGAGGTACACCGGGTAAATCATCGAGAGACACTTTCAAAAACGCATGCGAAATGGGGACCGACTCAAACATAGGCATTTTGAAATCCGTATACCTAACCTGAACAAGATGATAAATGCAACCCTTAGAAATAACTTTCCTAGCTTTAAGACAAGAGACAAACTTACCCTTAGGCATATAATTTCCCCATTTCCACTCTAGGATGGGTTCATTCAAAAACTGAAACTTGACTACTCGGGTTCAACAATAAATAGAATCATAACATGAATACAGCCAATCCACCCAAAGAATAACATTGAAATATAACATATCAAGCTCTACAAGATCAACTAGAGTGACTCTATGGGATAAGTAGACGGGACACTTTTTTGTAGACTCTATTAGCCACAATAGATTCACTAATAGGGATAGAGAAAGAAAAAAGGTCTAACAACATAACGGGAAGAACCTCAAACCTCATATCCACATATGGCATCACAAAATTAAAGGTACCAGCGGGATAGAGAAAAGCATAAACATCAAGATGGAAGACTTTCGACATACTGGTAACCACGTTAGGAGAACCCTCTTGTTCATGACGAATTTGAAGTGCATAGAATTGGTTTTGCTTTGGAGCACTTGAACTCAAACCAGTGGGTGGGGCTTTCCTACCTTCTCTTCCCTTAGTCGTAAGTGATGGATAATACATTATTTTAGGGCAAAATCTTACAACAACCAAAGCAACCATTTGTATCGGCTAAGCATTTACCCTCATTCTTCCTTCCACATTTAGCACAAGTAGACGATGAAGATCCACCACTATCCTCCTTGAGGTTTAGGGTTAGACAACCTATATTTGTTGAATTTAGGAGGAGCATTGCAGGAACCTTGACGGGAAAATATTTGTCAAAACATAAAACAACCATGTCCATTGGACCTCAAATGTGAAAAGTCACCATCACCGGTCCTTTCCTACTTTGCCTCCCTAGATTTTTGCTCAACTTTCTCTTCTTCAATTTGTTCAGAATGAACCATAAGATGAGAAATGTCCATATCATTTATAAGCATGGCAGTACGACATTCCTTAACCACCATTTTGGACACTCCCAAAACAAACTTACACACCCTTGCCCTACAATCGACAACCATAGTAGGAGCATATAGAGTAAATTGTGTGAACTTCAAAGCATACTCATTTACACTCATGTTTCCTTAACGAAGGTTTATGAATTCAAGTACATTTGCCTCCGTCATATCATGGGGAAGAACCTATCAAGAAAGCAACCTTAAACTTTTCCCAATCAAGAGGATCTGCATCAACCACCCTCTCTACTTTCCATTGGTTGAACCACACTTGAGCAACACTCATAAGTTTGTAAGTGGACAATTTCGCCTTTTCCACCGGCTTAACTCACATGATCATCAACACCATATGCACCTCATCAATAAACTCTGGAGGATCTTCTTCAACCTTTGAACCATAAAACTCCGGAGGATTCATCCTAGTGAACTCTCTTACTCTAGTTGCCGTTGTACCCACATTTGGGTACATGAGGGCCACAACCTCCCTATTGGCTTGAGCCAAAACTTCAAAAACATCCCTAAATTTTTGCATTAGTATCTTGTTTGGCCAAAGGGTCGGCTGGCACATAAGGAGCTTGAGGAGGATCTTAAGGAGCTTCTCGTTCCACATTCTGACCAGCATTCCTTCTAGTGTAAGCTCTTCGAGGGGCAATATCCTGAAAAGCATCTGGTAGGGCTTATGACAGAGACATATAGAGTTAAAAATCTATTGTGCGACTTTAGAGTGTTAAAAGAAGTTAAAATTCCTAAACATCTTATAGCCTCTCATTCATAAATGTGGCGCGCTTCACACTCATGAATAAGACACTACTCGACGTGGCTTATGAGACATCCTTGGACATTTCTAATTCTTGTGCTCTTAATACCAAGTTTATCACGACCCAAGGTACACCCTAGACGTGGAATAGAAATTAAGACCCCAAGAGGCCCTAAACAAGTCAGTTAGCATGCATCATGCAAGATAATATAAACAAGAGAGTTGTAAAAGTAGCATTTAAAATAAAAGAGATTGATAAAATGTAGCGGAAGTATAAAAATAAGTCTCAAAAACATATATTACATCAAATGAGTGATTAGGACGTAACCCATAGATCACATACAACATCCCAAATAAAGACATGAAAGCAATAAAAGAGTCTCGGTCATTGGAACATGAGGACTCACCAATCTTCAATAACTATATGAGATCACTAGCAACGAGTATGGGAGGTTGGAGCATTAGACCCTACATTAGAGAAACAATGTAGGAAAAAGTATATGTTAGTACATGAAATGTACAAAACATGATAGCAATGCATAACAGTTATGAAATCATGCAAAATGGACATTATTTGAAATGCAATGACCAAGCTAAATTATAGAATAACATGTTACAAAACATAGGTCATAACCATGGTCCATGAAATCTAAACATCTTTAAAACACACTTGAGATACTTTTAGAAAATAATGTTAGTTCATTATTATGGGAGATTTACCTTTAACCAACATAGACCATGCAAGCTATAACATGGAATCTCGTGTCTATCCCACACCAAAAAGAGATGTCCTTACTTGCCAAAGTAAGAACCATAAACTTCTAGCCTAGGTGGATCCACTAGATAATGTATATATAAGACAAACCTATAGTGGCACATAGTTATGGGATAGAGAGATTGCTACTAGAAACCCGGCTTCAACTACATGAGAGCTTCCATATCAATATCCTTTTTGTGCTAAGCATAAATCCCATGAAAAATTCATTAATCTGAACTTATCTTATTATCCATGGAAGGGCGCATCAAGTAACCAATCCAAGCTAGAATTCATTAGAATAACTCCTTAATCTTGATTCATCTTATGTGAGAAATCCTTTAAACCTTATGAATCCTTTATGTGAGAAAATCCTTTCATAATCATGTTATGAGTATTATGTGAGAAATACTTTCACAAGAACAACATTGATGTTTTACTCTCAAAACAACCTTAAATCATTTCCATCAATTTCATAAAGAAACATGCACATCTTCATAAATTCATCTTTCATAGTTCAAAAGCTTCATCATATGATCAAGATCTAGAAATCATGGATCAAGCATGGGTTCAAGTAAATTCAACTTAAAAACACGAAATTATCTAAATTTATGCATAAAAACACATGAAACAATCAATTGGATCATAATTAAAAAGAACCCATGAGATTAAGTTAAACACTAACTTCAATTGGAGAATTCTAACTTGTAAAGTTTGAGAATTTAGGAACTCTCTGGAGGAAAGGACTCCATAGGTGAATACTATCATACCTTGATGTCAAAATCCCACTATCAAAGTTGAATTTGAAGGCTTGACCTGAAACCCTGGACTTCTTCTTTAAGCTTTAGAGAGAGAAGTATTAGGGAAAAACTTGATCAAATTTTGGGATTTTAAGATAATGAGTTCAATTGGGTAATTTGGGGGCAAAAATGTATAGAAGGTAAAAAGACATAGTATTGGGTTAGAATAATTAGAAAAAGACCCAAAAGCCATTTAAAGTTAATTGTCCGTCCTTTACCAACGGTTC
The DNA here is from genome assembly GCF_900185275.1 of Solanum verrucosum. Taxonomy (NCBI): domain Eukaryota; kingdom Viridiplantae; phylum Streptophyta; class Magnoliopsida; order Solanales; family Solanaceae; genus Solanum; species Solanum verrucosum. Next base: position 660,727 of record NW_026020817.1, read on the forward strand.
AGACCTACGGCCCGTATGACCTTCTACGGACCTTCCTAGTTGACTGTAGGTTGGGTTCATGGACTTATTTTTTGGACCTTCAAAAGACGGGCCCATGTACAGTTTGTAGGTCTACCTCCGTACTGTACATGGCAACCGTAAATCCTAAAAATTTCCCAGACATTTTACTTCATTTCCCTTGTCCCCTGTAGATGCCATCTATTGTCACTAGATGCTTCTATGAATTGTAGATGGGAACCGTAGGTCATACCTGCAACCCAAAAACTGTATTTTCCATTCTCTTCAAATCCAAGTTGTTACAAGCATCCACCAATGGGATATTCACTTTCAAATCCTGCACTATTTTCATGAATTATTGGAATTTTTCCTTGTTATTTTTCTTCCTCAATCTTTGAGGGAAAGAAGGCTTTATCTTAATTTGAGGCGATGTAGATGAAGTTTCAGTACCACCTTCTTTAGAATTTTCTATTGGCTCCACCATAATTTGTTTTGTTTGTGTCTATTTTCCTTAGGTGATTCATCATCAAAAATCATACCTTGTTCATCTACCTTATCGGGCTTTGCAATGTCTTTCAACTTCTAGTAACTATGGCTGAGACTTCGATAGGAATCCTCTGATTGTTGTTTACATGAGACATTGGATTCTCATAGGGAATAGAATACACAAGAGAAATTAGATGCCCTATCTTCTCCTCAAGCGACTTGATGGAAAATGCATGTGAGACTACGGTGACAGACAAAGCTGAAACGTCAGTCTTTATCCCTTGCAAGATAATTAGTGAGCCATCCACCTTGTTTAAGATTTTAGTCAACAAGACATCGGTTGGTTTCTTCACTGAATCATGTGGAATGTACGGTTGCTTATATATAACATCATCACATTCTCTATCATACCACCTTTCATCATATTATTTTGTCAAGCCTTCATTTTCGGCAAGCGTTAGATAACTTGGCTGAAAACCTATGATTTTTCACCTCTCATGTACATCTTGTAATCATACATATACTAGGATATTGCATTTATTGAATTTGCTCCACCTCTAATAACAACTTCGAACAAAATTTCAAGTTGAACAGTCAATTTAGCGATGCTCTTGGTTTTTCTTCTCTTGTTCTTTAAATTCCACCAAATGTGGAAGTAACACATAATCTTCACTCGTATACCAAACTTGGTTGATTTTAGTCATCTCATAAAGCAACCTTGATGCTTCAACGAATGGTTGCTTAACTATACCGGCTTGAACAAGATGATCAACCAATTCCTTAATCATAACATCAAGACTTTGGTAGAAATATTGCAAAAACTTGTCATCAGGAAACCATGTCTAGGACAGTGTAACAACACCCACTTAAAACACATCCGTGCTTTATGAGTGGGCTCTCTACTCATTCTTTCAAAATATTATTGTCTTTTCTCAATTTTATTACTTTATAGAGAGGAACGAACTTCTCAAGGAAATTTTCAATCAATTCTCCCCATGAGGTGATAGACTTCCTTGGCAACTCAATCAACCACCTAGTCGCCTCCCCCATTAGAGAGAAAAGAAATACCCTCAACCCCATTGACTTGTGTGAAATACACTCAGCCGAAAAAGGTTACACGCACTGACGAACTTGCGGGGATTCTTAATGGAATCTTTGTGCTCGAGTCCTCAAATAAATATCTCATATTCATGAGCTACAATAAGGGGTTGGTTACGAAAAATATGGTATCCTTGTGCAAACAAATTGCTCCAACTTCATTGTTTGTATGATATACCATCTCATCTTATGTTCTAACATCATTGTCACGCCCATGGCAACTAGAGTCGTCACCACTATGCATATTCATTAGTTCACCTACTATAATGCACAATAAGAGAGCCAAGCATAAGGTTGTTCAACTTAAAAATAAATTAGTGTGCAAGTTACTTCTCAAATTGAATATCTAACTATAATTCTCCGGTAGCGACGCCATTTGTGATAATGCTCAAATGTCCTCTCTAAAACCAATTAAAAGGGACAACTATTGTCGCCAACAAAAAACCCAACAAAGAGTCGGGGTTGAATCCCACAGAGAATGGTGTGAAATTAAGGATCCAATTGGTGAATTAAATTGCAACTAATCTCAATGTACGCAAATAGAAAATGGGTTGATGATTTCACCGAATTCAAGAACGTAATTTCAATCACAATATTATCACTATTTCAACAAACAAAGATTTGCAAAGTTAATTGACTCCAAGGGTGTGGGGATTAAATGTTGATCTCACTAGGGGTATTGTAAAATTGCTCAATTAAACTATATAATCAAAAATAGGCTAAGTCATCTTAAATGACACTAATCTTCTTCCAATCACATAGTATACTTTCATAGGATCTCCTCTTAGTCTCATCTACATGCAATTATAAATAACTAACAACCTTGAATTTGCATTTAAATATATATGACAAAATAGCAAACATTTAACCTATTACCCACTCATATCAGTCTCTTTGGAGCACCCATAGAAGATCAAAGCTAAAATCAATTTGGCCACCTTAATTCATGAATTAATCACTCGACAATAGTTAAAATATATGATTATAAGCTATAAAACGAACCAAAAAACTTAAATAAACACCCAACCCCAGAATCACACCCCAAGAGATTGGGGGGTTTAGCCACACATCACAAAATTTAAAGAACTTATACCTTGCATGAAATTAGTTGTGGGTAACATTTATTTGAGTAATTACGAGCAAACCCACATTGAATTCAACATCAATTTAACAAATTCAATATTATCAATTCAAAAACCCCAAGGGATAAAATTGTTTTTCACTGAATGGAAAGTGATTCTCTCTCTAGAATATTCAGAATTTTCTCTCCAATTTCAAACCCCCTTTTTGCTCACTCCTTAAGGTATTTATAGTTTCCCAAAATTTGGTCAAAAACTAACATGCATTTCTCACTTAGTGACATTTATCGGGCTCATTGATATCAATCGGTGAGTCACCAATCCTGCTTCAGTGTCACAACCCAAAGTACACCCTAGATGTGACATGACGTATAGGACCCCGAGAGGCCCTACACAAGACACTTAGTATTCATCATACAAGATAATAAAATTTAAAGAGTTTAGAAGATAGCATTTCATATAAAAGTGTTTTTGAATAAAAGCAGAAGTTTAACATTTCTCTCAATAAGCTATATAATACATCGTAAGAAAAGTGTTTGGGACGTAAAATATACATCACATAAAAATTATAAAACTCAAATGACATAAATCTATAAAAGTGACATCATCCTCGAAGTATGAGGGCTCACCAAGTCTTCAAATCTTTAGTGCAATCAACTAGCCATGAACGGAAGGAGAAAAGTAGCCAAGCCCTACATTAGTAAAACAATATAGGCACAAGTATGCATTAGTACATGAAATGTACAAAGTATGAGGAGGATTCAATAAAACATGATAAATGACCATAAAGGGGACATAATTGAAAATATGAAATGCATGACCAAGTTAAAACATAGTAAAATCATTTAAGAAGATACATAAATCATGAACATGGTTAATGCATCTTTAAATCGTAAAAAAAAAAAAGCTTCATAAAACATTAGTAATTAACTTTGTTTGTTTTGTGGGAAATTTAACATGAACTGACATAGACCATGCGAGCGATAACTTGGAGTCCAGTGTCTGCCCTATACTGAAAAGAGGTGTCCTCACTTGCCAAGGTAAGAACCATGAACTTATAGCTTACATGGATCCACTAGTTAATGTTTATCTAATAAAATCATCCTATGGTGACATATAGTTTATGGGATAAAGAGATTGCTATTAAAAACTCAACCTCAAGCTACGGGGAAGCTTCCATCTACCTATCATCTTGGTGCTAAGCGTAAATCCCACGGAATAGTCATTAATCTTGACTCATCTTATCATTATGGGACATGGTTAATCGTTGTTTGTCTTTTCATCAATGGAAAAGTACAATTAAGATACTAATCCAAGCTACAAACATCATTTGATAGCTCGTTAGACCATCCGTGGGAAAACCTTTCAACATCAATGATATTTTCGTAATAGCTTCTTAAGTCACATAGTCATTCACTTTATTATAGATATGCCCTACTACTAATGAAAATATTTTTGAAAGTGTGATCTATAATTATTGATGGCATATACACATATAATACTAATCAAGACCTAATTTAGGAAAATAGCTCGAAAAGCCTTGAAGGCAAATCTAGATGTCATTCATGTTATGTGGCAAAGCTTCATAGAACATATAGATACCTTTAACTATAAGCTTACTTGATACATAAACATTGCTTTCATAAAAATATGCATAATTGCATAAAACATATTCATAGATTCAAGGTTCTTCATAAATTCATGTTAATTAGGGTTCGTAGTCAAAATTCATAGAACAATGCATGATTTCAAATGGAATTGGTTGAAAAGATTGTATTTAAATCCAAATAATCAAAATAGGATAATAATAAATAAATTTAATTCATACAAATAAAACCCATGAGGAATTGAGTGGATATCAATCAAATCTTGGGAAGTTGAATTGGAGAAATGAAGAAACCTTGGGGACTCAATGGGTGAATTGAAACCATTCATGAACTCCCTAAATACCTTGATTGAATCGCTAAGCAATGATCAAGAAAAGAGACTTGAACTTGAAGAACCCTAGCTTCTTCTTCCTTGATCTAGACAAAAGATTATTTGAGAAAACCTTGGAGAAACTTTACGAATTTAAGAGAATGAATAAATTGGGGGAAATTTCTAAGGGTGAAGGGTATTTATATGATTTATATGTAAGGGTAAAACAATGTAGTATTGGGTAAGAACAATTAACAAAACACCCAAAAGCCCCATCTAAAATTAACTGTCAACCACCATCGATGGTTGGACTTACGACTAGTAAGTCCATTGACGGACCATCCTGGTCAACCGTCAGTGGGGTTCAAGAACTTTTTTCTTGACCCTCAAACGACAGTCCATTGGTCAAACTACAATCCGTACGTGGAAATTATAAGTCAAACTTTTGCAATCAAGCTCTACTCATCTAACTAGAAATTTCATAAGAGAAGAAGAATCGTAGCATAAAGTAGATTTCACTAAGTCTAGCACTCACCTACAAGACCTACCTAGGACTTCATACATTGAACGACGGATCATCCTGGTGACCCGTAAAAAGGGTACGTGAACTTGACGTTTAAAATTCATTTAACTTTCTACCTACGGCCCAAAAGTGAACGTATGGTCCTCTGGTAGGTCCGTCTGTGAAGACACTAGTTCAAGAAAACCTGCATTTTTTCTTCTTTTCCAAATATGAGGTGTTACATTCAGCTTGCCTTTTTCTCGCTCCAGGCTTCAAGTCCTCAACCATCATTCAGTGACCCCGTTCAAGTTTTCTTTTCTAATTCATTGAATCATCGATCATCACCTTGGTTCATCCTTTGAGCTTCCATTTTATCATTCACCACTATCAAATTCACAATTTTCACCTTGTTCTCCCTTTTCACTTGGCACATCGTCATTTTTACTTGACATCGCCAACCTGTCTTGAGAAAGAAGACTGGTGCACTGTCAATTTAGATTATATCATGCTTGTTAGGCGATTCTCCCATCTTGTTGCGATCATCATAGTGTAATTTTACACTTCTTCTTGCATTTCTTATTATTTTTCCAAACATTCATCTTTGCCTTGTCCTTTAGCCTTCATAGTTGCAACTCAAAAAGATATCATGAGAATCTGACACAATTAGGCATTGAGGACACTAATTATTGAGCTAAATTGGCCTCAAATGATTGCAAATTTACGACTCATTAAGTCGTCGAATGAAAACGGGCGAACAAGGTTACCATTACCAAAATTGGCAGTACTTGGTGAAACATTGAAGGCTTAGAAGGCGAACAAATGTGGTTATCTGGGATATGTCGAATGTGAAATGAAGACTCAAACAAGTTTGTCGGCTGAGGTTCAAACACATCAAGCCTAAAGTAAGAGAAAGATGAGTTGAGGAGTAGTTCACGATTTGCCTAATGAGAGCGGCGAGCCCAACTAATGTCGCCCAATTGGTCACGCATTAAGTTTTGCATTAAATTTGGGGAAACTATAAATAGCCCAAAGGTGAGAGAAAAAGGGAGTCTGACTTCAGAAGATCCGAAATTCCCAAAGGTGAGAAATATTGTTAGAAAAATATGAACACTTTAGAGAGAGAAACACTTCTCTTTTGTGAAGAACACTTTTAGTTTTTGAGGTTTTCAACATACGTTCTTGAAATTGATAAATTGAAGTTGAATTAAAAGTGGGTCTGCTTGTAATTTTTTAATTTCATGTTACCATGGTTGCTCTCATGCAAGGTATAATTCCTTTACAGTTTGTGATGGGTGGCTAAAACTCTAAGATCTACGGGTGCAATTATGGGATTGAGTTTTGATTTAATGTAGTGTGTATTGTGTTATGCTATGTTTTGTTGTTGTTCATGTATGGATTTGTGATATTTAGCATGGTTTTAATTTATGGGTTAAGGTTGTAAACTTAATTCCTACTTCCGATCTCCGGTTGATGCTCGAAAGACATTAATTAAAGTGGGTAATTTATTCAATACTAGAAAATTAGATTGATGTATGTAACTTGCTTGAAAATAGAAGTTATGGGTCGGATCTATTTGCTCTATTTCTGCATCGAAACAAAGAATAGAGTAAGGTATTAGGTTGTTTAGTATTGTACATAAATGAGACCGAGAGGATATTCTATGAAATGATGCTATGAGATCAAAAGAAGATTAGTGTCATTGATGATGACTCAGGGTATCCATGAATGTTCATCACTATAAAGCAACACAATTACATTTATGTGAAATCGATTTTCAATCCCCCTGACCCCTAGATTAATTGTTACTTATTTGATTTTTCGAAAATTCTTGTTTAATTGTGACTATTGATAACAAAAACCCTTTTCGTAAATTTTGTGGAATCATCCACCCACTTATTTTTACTATTACAAATGAATGACTTTACAACCCAAATTTCTTAGAATTTTCAGCAATATATCATATTTTGTGGGATTTGACCCCAACTCTTGGTTGGATATTTTTTATTGACGACGATCTCTTACTTTTTTCATTTGTTTTGAAGAGTAGTTTGAGTGTTATCAATCATTGAAAGGGACATTCATATTGTATTGTCAGATGCAATAGTAGCATTAACCAAAGGGTCATTCATATCGTAATATCAAATGAGATAGTACCATCACCTAGAGGAGCGTTCCTAAAGTATTATCAAATGAGATAATGTCATCTCCTAGAGGGACATTCTAGTCATATTGAGAGAAAAGATAATCACCTAGAGGGGAATTTATGCCATATTATCAAATGATGTAATACTATCACCCAGAGGGACATCCATGCCATAATATAAGAGGAGATAATCATTATTGCTCAGAGGGACATAATCTTCGCATCGACGTTCTATGAATGAAGCTTCATCATCCTACCATGTAGCAGCAATATCCTCCAATGAAGCATCATCATCCTAACAATGAAACATCGTCATAAGAAATATATTGCATTTTTGGGAAAGTCATCATGGTATCAATTCATCATCAACCACTTCAAAACTGAAGGAGGATGATGTCATAATATTGAAAGAAAAAAACATGTGTCGAATATGGGAAAATATATCAGTCCTCTATTTAAATTACAATTTTAGTAATATGTTTTATCCCAGTATTTGTCGAGAGCATTTAAGAGAATGAATTCTCAAACAAAATACAGGTGCAAACGACATAAAAAAGAATGCAGCACAATGTGGAACATTTTCTTAGCAGCGAACTGGGACATGGTTCGAAAAGGGTATCAAACTCTCTATAAACGAGCTGAGGAGTGACTTCCACCAAAATCAAACTACACCCCTATTAGATGGCATGTGTGTATTTCCTTTGATTTTTCAGTATTAGTTTTGTATTAGGAAAATTTCAACTTTCACCGGAGGCAACTTTTCAATCTAGTTATTAATGCACCAAGAGCATTGAAAATTATGCTTGTGTAAGTTTATAATTATGGATGTGAAGCGCGCCACATTCATGGTTTAAAGGTTGCAAGCCTTTTTTCACACACGATTCATTTGTAACTCTTCCAGAACCAAAGGTCATCTTAGCATAATTGATTTCATTTTCAACTGATCGAGTAAAACTACAAATAGCCTGGTTCCCAAGGTTAGGGATATTTAGGCTGGATCAATGTTGAAAACTCAGCTTTATTCATACAATCTTTTTTCAAATATCATTCTCTAGCATTCTTGTTCCTTCATAGTTTGTTAGCAGGATAGATTTTGAATTCTTTCAGAATCGTGCGTTAAACCTAGTGTATCAAACTACAACTGGACTTGATTCTTATATAGCATGAAATATGTAGTAACATCAATACCATGGTCCATCCATAAGGCCTTGATACTTATATAACCTGAGATATGTAGTAAATTCAATACCAGGGTCCGTTCATAACTGTTTATGTCCGTACAAATATCTTTTTCAAAAAGATGAAGATGTGGTCGGCCAAGATTGGATTTGTCAAGTTTTTTTCACTAGGATCTCTTCCAGCGACACTAGATATAGAAAGAGACAATTGTTGACACGTTCTTTAATTTCAAACAATTCGAAATAATTAGTTCTATAAAATTCAACATATTTTCAAGATATTTTTAGGTAAAATTCAAAATATTTTCAAGATATATAAAAATTATATTTACGTTGTTGAATCAAGTTACGGAGACCACATTGAGCCCCAAGATATACATCTACATGAAATATCTATTGAATCAAGCTACAAGTATCGCGATATGGCCGAATTTCATCGAAGTAAATAGACACACTCTTTTTTATCATTATTTTATTGTTCAAAAGCTGCCATAGTCTAAAGGCATCTGGCATGCAAACATCATTTCATGACTTGTTGATTAAATTTATGATTATCATGTTCCAAAGGAATCATAGTTTAAAGACACCTTTTCCATTCCCCGTGGACATCATCTCATGGCCTAAGGTTTTAATTTCTTTGTATCTTGTTCTGAAGGTGTCATAGTCTAAAGGTATAATTTTCATGGCCTACAAACATTATTCCATGACCTAAATCCTTATGGTCTTAAGATAAATTTTCATGGTCTAAATGGGAAATTGCATCATGTTTATAAATTATTTTACCATTTAACCGCTATATATGCCCTATCACTTTATTTAGTTATATCACAAGCTTCAAGTTTGCAGAGACTGACAGATTGCAGACGAGATCAACTTCTCTTTCAGATATGACTTTCGTACTTATATATCTACCGCAATAAGGCCTTCTCATCTTTCACACTACTCATATGATTTTTTTCTCTCATAACTTAATTCGATCTTATCTTCCTTACACTATTCATACCATCTTGAGTTCTAATCTTATCTACTCAAGCTACTATTGCTTCTATTCGAATCTCATATTGTTATTTCATTTTTAAGGAGCTTAATCCATTCCTAAATCTAGAACTACACACAAACTTATTCTCGTAATAGCAGAGATATGTAAGCGACTTAAGACCAAAGTTTTGGCCACACTTTTTTCTTTTCACAATTTCTTATTGTTTCAGTTGATCCACTAACATCTTTCCGTTAGTCGGACAAAATTGACTACTTAGTCAACTTCTTTGCCCACAAATTCATCCTTCATTATCAAGAAAAGAGGGGTAACTGTTGACACCAATTTTGACCGACCTATAACAATTTCCAAATTGCTATTTGGTTAAATATGTATTTTTAGACCTATTTTTTTTATTATATGTATAAAATTATGTTTAATTTTTAGATAATTAATCATATACTTTAGTATTCATAATCTACAAAAAATTATTATTTTTATCGTTGTTGTTGTTGTTGTGGTCGTTATTGTTGTGGTCGTTGTCGTTGTTGTTGTTGTTGTTGTTGTTGTTGTTACTATTTTAAAATTGTTATGTTTATCGATTGCTAAATTTGAGATAATTAATTTACTTGTCTATATAACTTCTATAATATTGAAGTGTGTTTATCTTATGAAAAATTATTGAATATGTGTAGTATAACCATTAGTTTGATAACAATTTATTAAACCTCCCTCTGAATCATTTAAATAGTAGCCCCTTTTATTCAATCTATCTAATTTATAGCCTTTTCTACTCAATTTCTTCTCAATTCTAGCCCATTTTGAACCAATTAATTCAATCCCAATCTCAAGATCTTACCTTCAATCCCAACCGTCCATTCCACTCTTTTAAATCTCAACCCCACATCTCATCTTGATCCAACGACTAAGATTGAGTCTCCTGCCAATTCCCTATATTAATATCCTAACACCCTAACCCTATTTTCATTTTTCTCCTCATTCACTTTGAAAATGTCAGGCGCCGCTCCCCCATCTCCCAACTTCATCTTTTATCGGCGAAACACCACTCCACCCTCACTAGCGAGGACAACCACCTAGCGAGCCCATCTCCTTCTTCTCTCTCCTCGCGATGCTTTCCAAACCACCAGCGGACAACATCTGCTTCAGCACCCAAACTAGTCGCCCCTCTCCTCCCATCTCTCTTTCCCTCCGCCTCTCTTATCTTACCTACTGGTCGGCGAATGAATGCTCTATGCAACCTTAACACGTCTCCTTCTATTCATCTCATTGGTTTCGACCAGAAACTCTAGCATGACAGCCACCGCAAAGAGCCATCAGGCTTCGATGGGGCAAGCCAACCATTACCCTCCCTGGCGAGATTGATAACAACGACAACAAAAGCATCGTTGCTCTGTCGTTCCGACCAGTGAGACACGGCTGAGCCTTAAGGTTTTGGGGGGCTATTGAAGATGAGTCATAACAGATCTGTTCAGGTTAGTTTTTTTAATCTTTTTATTTAGATTATTATTTCAACTTTTAAACATGATTTCATTATGATTTTGTGTTCCAAATCTTGTGCATTTTATACCTCGTATTCCTATTTTTGTTTGAATATAATCCGCCCCTTTTGTAAATGGGTGTTAGTAAACACTTGAGTTTTTTCTGTAAAAACATTGATTGAGTTGTGATTTCATGATATTATTATAGCAAGAATTCATATGAAAATTTGATTTATTTGTTTAATGAATTGATTGATTATTCTGAAAAATCTCCATGATGATGCTTCTTTCCATTTTCGTTCCCTTAATCGATTGGTACACCTTAATATTTAACTATCCTTGATAGACGTTGACACGAGTCTTCTCCTTGATTGATTTTATTTTGTTCTCCAAATTTTATTTCTTTTAGTTAGTGTGGACAACTTTGACTTAATTGTTCTTGGTAAACACTTTTGAAAGTTATGGTAAGTAAATCTACATACGTGACCTTCAAATATGACAGTCTCTAAATCATGTTCTTTTTTACTAAAGTTTTTAGCTGTATTAACAAGGCTCCTTCAAAATTAGAAGATTGTTCATGATTCTTGCCTTCTATTTATTATGACAGATTCATCGGTGGTATTCTTTAATTGTCAATTAGCCATTTTCCTTATTAAATTGCACTATTTAAATACCAATTGATTTATGTTAAAATCCATGCATCGACGTTCCATGTTACTTGTTTATTTTTGGAAAAACTTTGACTTAGTATTATATTTGAATAACCGATTTCTTCTAACTTACATGGTTATAATAATATCAATCAATTAAATACGAAGAATGTGGCTCTAATTGAGGAGAACAATTTTCATTCTTTTTCTCTATTTATGTACTTATTGATGGTACCTCTATATTTTACTATAAAAATAGACTCTTTCCATTCTGTCCACATTCTTAAATAATCACAACACTCTCAAACGCAATATTTTTTAAGTACTACCTTATAAGTTTTTGTTGTTCTTGTGGCTGCACGAAGTTTGGACTCCGGTTCTTACATTAATTTCTTGTGTGCTTATTTAAATACTTCTTAGCTGGTTAGTGATCTTTGCTAGAATTATAATTTGTGGTATGTTCAAGGTAGTTACTTCATTATCTATTTTGTTATATTGTCTTACTTTTGTGTCCTTATAAGCTTACTTTTTTAAGAGTACCTTTATTACTTTAGTATTTTATTTTAAGGTACTAAGAACCAACATACTCTCACCCCTTTGAATAATTTTTGCACGTACACTATAATGCAACGACGTTGCTAGGAATTCAATCACGACAAGTGGAAAAGTCAACTCAAGAAGCCGGGCTAAAGAGGAATCGTCAGTCCAAAATGGGCATCAGCTATATTTCAAGAAATGATGAAAAATAGATAGACTGTAGTTGCACATGTAACATTATAAAAATAAGGCAACTCTTTATTCCCTCATATTCTAATTTTATATGTCACCCTTTTAAAAGTTTTAAAAACTTGAAATTTTTTATTATTATGTTAACTTATCAATATACTTTCATATAATCTTAATATAAAAAAATATACTTATATTTTAGCTTCACACAATTTTTTAATTATCAAAATATTTTATTTAGTACTCTTGACTAATTTTAAAAAAAATACTTTTCATCTTTTCTTAAGGTATTTAAGAGAGTCGATCATAAAAAATAGAATAGAAGGAGTAACATCATATTGAGATCATTTTAGCCTTGTCATACTCTGGTCCCCCTCTCTCTCTCTAGTAACTTTAACTTTATATGTTGTTGATTTATTTAAATTTCTATTTGCATGATATATTTTATTATTTTTATTTAGAAGCAATCAAGTTAGTTCTTCTGTTCTTTCTTCTCCTCAGGGTTGTTTTATTTTTATTTCGCTTTTTCCTTTTATTTCATATTATCCAAACACTTTAAGCATTTTATTATTAGAAGCAATCAGGCCAGCATCTACTTCTTTATTAGTTAATATTTCAAGTATTTTATTTCTATATTTGGTACTCGAAAATCTTGCTTTGCTTTATTGAATTCATAAATTTTTGTGGCTTTATTTGCTCTATTTGTGCCAATTTTTATAACCCAATAGATTTAAATTTGCTTCTTTTAAAAATATAAGTTTGAATGTCTAACTATCTTATTCACATAGGCTTATATTAATTAGATAATAATCGATTCATACTTAAGTTATTCACCCATCTTAATTTTTTTTATATTCTTTATCTTATAGTGGCCTTATTTGCCATGTTAAATACCCACATAGTTCACAAGATTCGGCAGGGATCCACATTTGTGGACCTCAAGGATGCCTAACACCTTCCTTTTAAGGTAACTTGAACCCTTCCTCGATCTATGGTTTCTTAGACCATTTCAATAAATTTTGTTTGTAATTAGGATAGAATGGTTCCCTAACGCACCTTTAATTCTTTAGGTGATGATTTTTCTTTTTTATTAATCCTAGAAGAGTTGTCACGTCATTGCATAACCTATTTGGAGAAAAATGGGGCGTAATAATAAGCACCGTTGTGAGTTTGACTGAAGAGAATGGTGTTACATAGACATTGCCACTATGCATAGAGAAGGTTCTAGAAGAGAACAAAGATGCGATGCTAGAAGAGTTTCCACGGCACCTACTCCTAGGGGTGGGGTAGACCATAATATCGAACTTGAGCCTGGAGTGAAGCCGTCCACATATTCCCTATATCGCATGGATCCAACCGAGTTAAAGGAGCTTAGGAAGCAATTGAAGGAGTTTCTCGAAACTGGTTACATCTGCCGTCTAAACCACCTTATGGAGTGTCGATCCTATTTCAAAAGAATAAATATGGGTTGTCACACTTATGGATAGACTACCGGGTGGTCAACAAAGTGACAATAAAGAACAAATACCCTATCTCACTTATTGCCGACTTGTTCAAGAAACATGGAAATGCCAAATACATCACCAAGGTGGACCTTTGAAAAGGCTACTACCAACTTAACATAGAAGAAGGGGATGAGCCGAAGACGATATGTGTCACTAGATGCGGAGCTTTTGAGTGGTTGGTGATGGCCTTCAGATTGACCAACACACCTGCTATCTTTGAACACTGATGAACAAGATCTTTCATCCATACTTTGACCAGTTCGTAGTGGTGTACCTAGATGCATAGTCATCTATAGAAATATCTTGGAGGAACATGTCGATAACTTGTAAAAGGTATTCCAAGTCTTATGAAAGAACAAGTTTTACATCAAGCGGGAGAAATGTTAGTTTGCCCAGCATGAATTACACTTCTTGGGAAATGTCATTAGCCAAGATCAGTTGAGTATGGATGAGGCCAAGGTACGGGCAACCAAATTCATGGTTAAGACCAATATTATGGCCAATAGCTATTTCCAGTCACATAAAAAACTCACACCAAAGCAACCAAGGTGGAAGGATTTCTTAACTGAATTTGATTATGTGTTAGTGTACAGACCAGGCAAAGGCAAAATGTTGTGGCCCATACATTGAGTAGAAAGTCCGATCTTGATGTCATCACCACAACTTTCAGTGACATTCGAGATTTTATTTAGGATGGTATGCAACATGATTCATATTTTAGAAGCCTTTAGTGACATTCATGGCTAATGAGACACTTTTGGATGGAATTGATTATTATTCACCGTCAAATGAAAGGTCTATGTGCCCAAGTTTGGAACTATTACGCAGAGGATCATGAGGGAAAGCCACGACACGTCGTGGTCTGGACAGCCGGGGCAGTGTCGCATAAGGGCATTGATTGAGTTAATCTAATATTGCTCACGCATGTGAGAAGACACAGAGTTATATGTGTGGACTTGTCTTGTGTGCCAATAAGAAAGGTAGAGCAACAACAACCTAGATGACTATTAGAACCACTACCCATAGTGGAGTGCCTATGGGAGAGTATGACTATGGACTTTATAACCTGCTTACCAAAGTCTGATATATATAGGATGATCATGGCCGTGTTAATTTGACATGTTTTTCAAGTATGTTAGCTTCATGCCCACCACAACAGGTTCCACTGCTAAAGAAGATGTCAAATTATTCTTCAAGGTTGTGGTAAATTATTAGGTTTTGTCGAAGCATATCATCCACGATCGAGACCCGCATTTTACAAGGATCTTTTGGAGAGAGTTGTTCAATATGCTTGGCACACAATTGCATTTCTCCACTAGTTTTCACCTGCAGGCGGATGGACAAACATAATGGGTCATGCCTTATTATAGTGCTGCCTGAGGCACTTTGTGAGTTCACGTATGAAAGATTGAGCAATACTAGTAGACATAGCCCAATTCTCATATAACTTGCAGCGAAGCGAATTTACTAGGAGTACATCATTAGAGTCTTATATGCTTATAGATCATATCCCCTTATAAGGATGAGAACCGGGTACAATCATAGGACTGTCAAAGCCACGAAGTATGATACTTTGCATATTCTTGGCAGATATCATGTACCAAGCATGCTATATTCTAAGGTTCCCTCTAGCTCTCAATACCTTCTCCAAATTCTCTTTAAAAACCTCAAACCATGCGGTTTCCATCGGTGTATGAGAACCGATCAATGGAAAAGGTGCGGTTTAAGGATTTTCAAGAGAATTTTAGAACGTAATGAGAGATAGAGGGAACCCTAAAGTTGAGCATGCTTTGTACAGGGCACAACCAATAATGTGGAGAGCATTATGCGTTGTGGATTTGAAATGCCTACAATTGTACCCGTTATCATCCTTAAAGGGCACATCTATAAGCCATATAAAACTAGATCAAAATAAAACTGGAGAACATTGACAGAAAGTATACCAAAGTCATATGTTAACTTTATCTTCTACTCTACAACATCTAGATATTTAATCCCTAAGTATCAACAATCACCATTGACTGTTGAACCCTTCCTTCAAGTTGCCCCCAACTTGAAGTATAGCCTAAGCTAACAAACAGATGATTACAACTCTATAATCAACTAAACAAATAAACTTGAATCAAAACTAGGAAACTTAATCTTAATGATGAGGTTATTCAATCTAGTTCTTTGTATCCGCAACACTCACAATCTTCAATCAAAACTCTCTCAAATCTGAACTCTCTCTTACTTGATTGTTTTCTTCTTGTATCTCTCTATGTAAGTGCACAAAAATGAAACCTTTCCTTCTTTAAGTTGAAGTCGGGGACCTCTTACTGCTTCCCTTTCCTTGTAGCCTTAAAGTAACTCCCACGTCTGGTACTTCGTTCACCGTCTTGAAGTTCTTTCTCTACACTAAAACTTCTTCTCCTAATCCCACTTGGACTACTGTCTGGGACTTGGGAGGAACATGTTGGTGGAACTAGTTTCTTACATCTGTTCTCCTATTTGTCACACATTAAAATCTTTCTCGATCCAAAACCTTTCTTCTATTATGAAAGAGGTCTCTTAAATCCCAATCAATCATTCTATCAAACAACTTACCATTTTCTGTTGCATCTCAATAGAGAGATCAAGATTGAATGCTGACATCTTGACCTTCAATGAAACTCTTAATGTTATTACTAATTAAACTCGTGCTTATATGTCAAGAGATGAAAGAAGAGATGGTAGTATCCAAGAACTTGGATAGAGTGATTTTGCATTAGTTGAAGCCACTGTTGAATACCCCTCTAATCTAGATTCTACCATCGCTTATTGTCGTAGAACTTCCATCTCTTGGCATATTAGCAGGAGTTGAATTACTAGTAGAATTAAGAGTTCCACTGAAGGTCAAGTTGTCAACATTCATCTGAGGTGCAACAATAAATGATAAGTTGTTTGATAGAATGATTGATTGATACAACCTATTTATCAATGTAGATGTGCAAATTTGCTGCCTCTTTCTAGTAAAAAGGCTACAACATACTGAAAATACATATATGTAAACTAAAAGAGAAAACAAAAAATATATCATAAGCACAACCTGAAAATAATTATACCAACCTAAGGCCAGTAAAAACACATAGAGGTGGAAAACAACATATTTCACAAACATTATAAATACATATCTACAGTTACTTGTACTGGTTTTTGAATTATACTTATTTCATTGAAACTATTTTCCACCACCATTTGGAATGAAATGTCATAGTTCATAATATTATTAAATGCATATATAGATCCTTGTACCAACATTGGATTTTAGTTGATTAAAAGAGTTAGGAGCCATTTGATATGGGAATGAGATAGACAACGTTATCCCATGAATTGCGATATATCCCATGAGATTTTATTTCATCATTGTTGTACAAATGATTGGATAAATAATTGTAAAATGTCTACCTATTGTGGGTTTATGGCCTGAAATTGCTCGGAGTACATGTTAATTAGCATTGTTATCCGTGGAATTTAACCACGAGTCTGCAAAAAAAAAAATCACGCACAATAGAGTGTTTCATTGCTAACAAGGTGATGGCGGCCTAATGTGGCTCTCTTACTAGAGTTGTTGCAGTAGAAACGGATGAAATGGTAACATCCATGGGAGAACCATTAAGACTCAAACTTAACCGTTAAGAAATATGAATGGATCTTACCACTGCATCATCTTCTAATGTAGAAACTCCCATAGGATGGCCACAAATTAGGCCCATCATCACCTTGTAAGCAATGAAATGTTCTACCGTGCGCCAACCAATTTCTGCAGACTCAAGGTTGTATTCCATAGATGACAATGCTAATAAACGTGTACCTTTGAGCAATTTCAGGTTACCCTATGGTAAGTATGGGAAGTAGAAATATAGTGTCAGGAAGTGTATGGAGCAAATCTCTACCACACTAACACAACTGGTGGTTAGTATGTGATGTTTTAATAGGAGCACTGCGAAAAGTACTTGTTAGGACAAAAAACAATCAGGTGTCAAGGTAGAAATCCAAATCTCTAAACACCATGAGTAAGAAAACAAATGAGAAATATACCAAAAGACAAACAATTAATGTGGTTTGGTCAATCGATCTACATCCATAAGAGGAAATGAGCAATCCACTATATAAAAGAGAGTACAAAATATAGAAAGGAATAACCTTAGACAATTCGCTCAGAATAAAAGGAGGTTCACACAATTGTTAACGTAACACTTGTGTCTCACAAATTCTCCCCCTCTACAATTTTGTAGAGGAGAAGGCTACAACTTCTAATACGCTATGCTTGTTGAATTGTGTGACCATCTCATAATCTAAAAACTTAAGTAGTTAGAGAGGCTTGATTTTGTTTTTCATGGAGCATACTTTTATTAGTTAATTATATTCTCAATATTCCCCCGCACACATGGGCCTGCTTCTTTTATTCATGGGCCAAGCACGTTAAAATTCTTTTTGATATGATTGACGTCGATCCCACGACCTCTGCCTGCTCTGATACCATGTTGAAGTGTATTGACATCTCATTTAAAAGCTTAAACTATTAGAGAGAGCACACTTTTATTAGTTAATTATATTCTCAACAATGCTAACGAGCTAAGGGAATGTTTCTACCCTTGGATTGACCAGGTTGACATCACTAACTACATGCATGTTCTATATGTTGTTGAGCGAAATCTTGTATTTCATTTCAAGTTAAATAAAGTATTCTAACTCTTAGTCTGCCAAACTGGCTATATAGAAAGGGACTGCTTAAGGTTGACTTGAATTGGTGTGATTAATAAAATATTCTATTTGATAGTCTACTTGTATAAGTTGAGTTATAGTTTATATGGTTTGGAAACAGAGTTACAGAGAGGTAGCGGGTACCCGTGGAATTGGTCGAGGTGCACTCAACAACCTGGTCAGTATAACACTAATAAAAAGAATGAGTTGGACCAAAAACGTGGGAGAGTCAGAACACATTTTGGGACAAGTAATTACTAGAGATGAGAATGATTGTTGAACTTGCACTTTAATCCTAATTAGTCTTAAAACATATAGTACAATTTTACTATTACTCCTTCTCATGACCTTTAATATTTTAATCTTATTATGCATTTGTGGTATTTTGAGTTTTGATGATTTACAATCTATCATGCAAAAGGACCTGGTCCACGAAGTTTTCGACCTACAGAACACTCAACTGCATACGGCTGTAAAGTTGTACTTTCTGCAGTGCTTGGTGGGCACTGCTTTATTGTAACAGCAGACAACCTCGACCAATGGCTTGCATCCTAGGTTTTGTCTCTCTTATAAAAGGAACAAGTGAGAAGATTAAAACCTAGTTTTGCAATCAAGATTATGCACCAAGCAAAAGTCATTTCGAGGAAGAACATTGTCCATACTAAAAAAGGGACCTGATCGAGTGTTGAAGCATCTTTAGTTGGCTTTTGAGTTTTGTGTCTTGTGCTCATATACTGTAAATATACTACTAAGGTATAAAGGTTAATTAGTAGATCGTTTCTTCTCTTATCATTGTGATATGATTTGGTGGATAGAGTTAGTTGTGGTGTAGTGTTGAAGTCTATATCGACTAGAGTTATTAGTTGGTATACTGAACAATATAGTTATATCTCAGTTGTCTTGTAATAGAGGTGTTAAAAGAGTGAAAGGATTAAGACTTTAATCCACACTTTAATTACTTGAGTTTGTAATTATGAGTTGCTTGAAGTTGGCGGGGCCTTGAGAAATCTTGTGAGATAGGTTGTGGCTTTTTCCTCCCTTGAGCACGGAGCCTTGAGAAATGTTGTACTATGTGAGAATGTAATGGCCTAGGATAATGTTGTTTCAGCATTAGGGAAGATCTTTAATTTTCACAATGACAGCATTGACTCGGCCCAAATACTTTTATAATTTAATGTTCTATTAATCACATGTTCTGTAGTTTCTAGAATGTTACTAACTTATTTTATACAAATTTCTTTAATTTTGCTGTAACATATAACTTTTTCTTGTTGTGGGAGAACCTTGGTATGATTTCTTCAATTCTCATATCCAAGACCTTTTGACAGGTTATTCATGTATGGCTAAATTGCCTGCCTATAAAAGCTGACCTAATTGAACCCAAGGTTGTGCACGACCAACTTTGTGTTAGTATGATGGACATCTAAGTAATTGTATATATTAATGTAATTATATAGTGATATATATTAGCATGATCATATAGATTTGTTGTAGAATCAACGAAATAAATATTATGATAGAATAGCTGATTTGGAGGAATAGCAAAACAGATTTAGAGGGATTGATTTGCATAATTGTAGAGATAGAATAGTTTATCTTTAGGGATAGGATTGTAACACCTCGAAAACTAGTAGGCTAAACTAGAGCTAAGCGTGAGGTTAACGTCAGGGAAAAAGAGAGAGGGCCAAGAGAAATGGGTGAGGGCCAAGGTAAGGGGGCAAAGGCTTCCCAAAAGTTGGCCAGGGCACTGCCCCCACGTCGACGAAGGTCTTCACGACCTGTGGTGGCCACCACTCCCCGTGGTTCCACCTGTGGAGGCTAGGCAGTAGCCTCCCCAAAATGGCCAAAAATGAGACCCTCCTCCACGAGCCACTTAACGGCTTATAAAGGTCACCAAGGGCCGTGGGAGTTGTCATGGTCCTCACTTGGCCTCAAGGGGGCTAAGTCATGAAGACCTAGCCACTACCTCAAGGCCCACGATAGGGACCATGACTTGTGGAGCCCCTCGTGAGATTGCCTTGGGCTCGGAGCTAAAGGCACATAATGCCTAGTCACTGCCTCAAGTCCACGAGTAGGACCACGGCTCTTGGTCATGACCATGGCTAGTGGGGACCCTCATGGCACCTGGGCAGGTCACTTAAATTGAAGTTTAAATGGGTCTTTTCTAGTTTAAGTCCAATTAAAGTGAACTCATTTTGGGTAAGTTTGGGGTCACTATATAAGCCATTTTTAAGTCAAGTTCACCTAAAACTAAGTCATATTTTCACAACACCCAAATATTTCCCAAATTTATCTCCTCTCCAAAAATTCTCTCTCTAGAACTTCAAGGAAGAAGAAGAAGGAAGAATGTGGGGCTAGGGTTCAAGAATCAAAGCTTTCACACCAATTTCATTGGGATTCATAACTAAGGTATGGTAGCTCTTCATCTATGGTGCCCCTTCAAAAACCCCAATTTCAAAGCTAGAAATTCCAAAAGTTAGGGTTTGACTTCAATCTCATGGATTCCTTTCAAATTCATTTTTAATGATTGAATTATGTTTTATTATGAATATATTGATGACTTTATTTTATATGGTTTTATGTTGAATTCCTCAAGAATCCATGAATTCCCCTATTTTTCCAAATTGGATCTCAAAGGGTGGGTATTGATTGATGAAAGTAGAATATTATAGAATTATGAATGTAGTGAATTGAGTATTTGAATTATGTTATTATCCACACTACTAAAAAACTCCCGAAAAATGACGGCCAAATGCGAAGGACTGCATCGCTTTTTGATTTTTTTTTTAGGAATTTTTTTAACAAATGCGACGGACTCTGTCGCTTTTTTTAAATTTTCAATTCTTTTTAATTTCCAAAAGGCAACGCACTCCGTCGCTTTTTTGGAAATTTTATTTTTGAAAATCCCAGAAAAGCGACGGACAAGGTCCTTGTCCGTCGCTTTTCTGGAAAGTATTTTTTTGAAAAATCAAGAAAAGCGATGGACTAAAGGACATTATCCATCACTTTTCTAGGTTTTTGTTAAAAATAAAACCTCGAAAAGAGACAGACAAAAAACCACCTTGTCTGTCGCTTTTTCCACAATTTTTTGACAACAGAAACTAGTAGTTTCTGCTGCCCACCTACAAATGCAATTCAATTCAATTCAACCAAATTAAACACATAACATTATAAACAAGCTACACAAAACATAAAACAACAAACGTAAATTACCATTCAAAAGTATCTAAATCACAATTTAAAGACTTAAAATCCATGAGAATAATTATCCGACCCATTATCTTGAGTTAGCGGCAGTTGTATTTGCCTTGAAAATATGGAGACATTACTTCTATGGGGTCCATGCGGATGTTTTCACCGATCACAAAAGTCTTCAATATGTATTTAGTCAAAAGGACTTGAATTTTCGTCAACGAAGGTGGTTAGAGCTCTTGAAGGATCATGACATGAGTGTCCTTTACCACCCCGACAAAGCTAACATGGTAGCGGATGCACTTAGTAGATTGTCCATGGGTAGTGTGGCTCATGTAGAGGATGAAAAGAAAGAATTGGTTCGTGAGGTTTATAGGTTGGCTCGGCTAGGTGTTCAACTAGTGGATTCTACCAAGGGTGGTGTCATGGTCCATAATAGTTCCGAATCATCCTTTGTGATGGATGTGAAGTCTAAACAAGTCCTTGATCCTATATTAGTTGAGATGAAAGAGTCGGTACTCAAGAAGTCTGTTGAGGCTTTCTCCCAAGAGGGAGATGGGGTACTTAGGTACCAAGGTCGGTTATGTGTTTCGGATGTTGATGGTTTGAGGGAACAAATTTTAGAGGAAGCTCATAGTTCTTGGTATTATATTCATTTGGGAGCCACCAAGATGTACCGTGATCTACATGAAGCCTATTGGTGGAATGGTATGAAGAGAGATATTGTGGTATTTATAGCCAAATGTCCTAATTGTCAACAAGTTAAGGTTGAGCATCAAAGGCTGGGAGGCTTGTCCCAAAATATAAGTATTCCGACTTGAAAGTGGGAAGATGTGAATATGGACTTTATTGTGGATTTGTCTCGCACCCGAAGGCAACATGATTCTATTTGGGTCATTATAGATCGCATGACAAAATCAACCCATTTTATTCCCATCAAGGATTCTCATTCGGCGGAAGACTGTGCCAAGTTGTATATATGTGAGATAGTGAAGTTGCATGGGGTCCCTTTACCTATTATTTTGGATCAGGGTACTCAATTTACTTCACATTTTTGGAAGTCATTCCAAAAAAGGATTGGTACTAAGGTTAAGTTTAGCACAACTTTTCATCCCCAAACCGATGGTCAAGTGGAGCGTACCATCTAAACATTAGAAGATATGTTAAAGACATGTGTAATAGATTTCAAGGGTAATTGGGATGACCACTTGCCATTAATAGAGTTTGCCTCCAATAATAGTTATCATTAAACTATCAGTATGGCTCCCTTTGAAGCCTTGTATGGTAGGAGAGGTAGGTCTCCGGTTGGTTGGTTTGAGGTAGGTGAAATTGCTCTTATTGTTCCCAAATCGGTTGATGAAGCTATTGAGAAATTTTGGCTTATTAGAGAGAGGTTGAGAACGGCTCAAAGTAGACAAAACTCTTATGCCAATGTGAGAAGAAGGGATCTAGAGTTTGAAGTGAATGATTGGGTCTATTTAAAAAATCTCACCCATGAAAGGTGTGATAAGATTTGGCAAGAAAGGAAAACTTAGTCCCCGGTATGTAGGCATATATCAAATTTTGAAGCGTATTGGGAAAGTTGCCTATGAGTTGAATTTGCCAAATGAGTTGGCCCCAGTTCATCCGGTATTTCATGTTTCTATGCTTAAGAAGTGTATTGGAGATCTGGTGTCCATTATTCCCCTAGAAGGGTTGGGTGTTGACGAAAGTCTTTCATATGAGGAGTTTCCAGTAGAAATCCTAGACCGGCATGTCAAGACATTGAGAAACAAGGAAATAGCTTCTGTAAAGGTTTTATGGAGGAATCACTTAGTTGAGGGTGCTACTTGGGAGGCCGAAGCTGATATGAAGTCCCAATATCCTCATATCTTTCCTTCTACTCCTATTCAAGCTTGAGGTAAATAGTTCCTCTTGAGTTTTAGTGTTTTGGGAGTCATGTGTATTTTATGTGTTTTCCATGATTTCCTTATGTTATGCATGTTCTTGATAAAATTCACGTTTAGTAAGAAAATGAGTTTTTATGATTGATGTTCCTCATGTTGTTGTGCCTTTAGTATGAGTTGCCTATTTGACCTCATGAGATGATTGATGAACATGCTTTAGTATGCTTTTGAGAATAATTGTCTATTAGCTCCATGATGTTGTGTTGAGCATGCTTCTAGTGGAAGAAGGTAGTTCCTCCTATGAATATGAGAAATGTTGAGTTTCATGTATATTGGGTTGTTAGATGTAGTGCCTACTTCTTTGTGATGCATTGAATATATTGAGATGGAGTTGATGTTTCCTCCTTTGAATTGTGCGTATTTTGATTAGTCATGCATTATGGGCAACTAATCTTGGGAGAATGTTCCCAAGGTTGTTGTTTTTGTTGTTGTTTCTGTTGTTGTAGTTGTTGTTGTTGTTGTTGTTGTTGTTGCTGTTGCTATTGTTGTTGTTATTGTTGTTGTTGATGATGATGTTGTTGATGTTGTTGTTGTTGTTGCTGCTGCTGCTGTTGTTGTTGTTATTGTTGTTGTTGTTGTTGATCTTGTTGTTGTTGTTGTTGGTGGTGGTGGTGGTGGTGGTGGTGGTGGTGGTATTGTTGTTGTTGTTGTTGTTGTTGTTATTGCTGTCGTTGTTGTTGTTGTTGTTGTTGTTATTGCTGTCGTTGTTGTTGTTGTTGTTGTTATTATATTTATTGATTGCTAAATTTGAAATAATTAATCTACTTGTCTATTTAATGTCTATAATATTTAAGTGTATTTATCTTATATAAAAATTATTTAATTTGTGTAGAATAACCATTTATTGGATAATAATTTATTAAATCTTCCTGCAAATCATTTAAATTGTAGCCTTTTTTATTCAATCTATTTAATTTGTAGCCTTTACTCAATTTTATCACAATTCTAGCCAAATTTGAACAAATAAATTCAATCCAAATCTCAAGATCTCATCTTTAATCCCAACCGTCTGTTCCATTCTTTTAAATCTCAACCCCACATCTCATCTTGATCCAATGGCTAAGATTGAGTCTCCTACCACTTTCCTATATAAATATCTTAACACCCTAACCCTATTTCATGTTTTCTCCTCGTTCTCTTTGATAATGCCAGGCGCCGCTCCTATATCTCCCACCATCGTTCATCATCGGCGAATACCACTGACATTTTTTAATCGGTTTAGTTCAGATTGCCGTTCGGTTTAATTTTTTAACCACAACCATGAACAACTCTAAAAATTTTGAAATTTTTTTTTCTAGGAAAACAAGTTCATTAAAAATTAGAAAACATGACCTCTCTAATGGAAAAAGGAAAATCAAATTTCACTTTGACATTTTATGTTGATTGTGTCCTCCTTACCTCATCTTCATCCTACCCCTGTAGCCCCATCCCCACTTCCCATATTATTTGTCTAAATTTTATACAAATACTTTTAAAATAATATTTTCATACTCATATACTAAAACACATAAGAAAATAAAATTAAAAAAACCCCACTTATTATCCTAAAAATATATATATATATTTTGTTCTTACCGATCACACCCTTAGATAGAGAAAGTTTTAATTTTGGAAATAAAGTTGGGGGATGTAATGATTTCCCCCCAACACAAAGCATCACTCATTTGACTTGGTTTTATGAAAAATGAGAACTAGTTAATTAGTTCCCACTCCAAGTAGTTTAGCTCTCACCAATTTTTTGTGCAAAAAAAGTAGTAATAATATAAATAGTCTTTATCTTGAAGCATACATAACATGCAAGTAACTTTGCCAACTTTTTGGGACAGTTAGTTATCATTTCTAAATTAGGCAACACGCTATGGGTATCTTTTGTAGGGGATCCGGCTCCTCTCCATTTCTCTTCTCTCCATTTTCCTCAAGTTCTAGCTTGGATTGGAGACACATGTAATAGTTTAGAATTAATGGTTGAGATCTAATTAATTAAAATAAAGTCCTAATCATAGTTATTAACTTTCATATATTTGCTTCTTAAATATTTTTGTCACTCAACTTTAAATTTTTTCTTACTTCTTAAATGGAGTCCATATTGCTCTATAGACATTGTAGCTCTTAATACTCTACTAGAATAATAAAAACGTTTAACTGTATTATAATTTTTTTCCAAAAAAGTAAAAGTATTTAGTAAAAGTTTTAAATATGTATGCAGTAAAGAAATTTTTTAATAAATTTAGGAAAAATATAATGAATTGCAAAAATATTTAAGAAGCAAATATATGGAAGTAAATAATTATGGTTTGGACTTTGCAAATCAATTAGATCACAACCATTAGTTCTAAATTATGACATGTGTCTCCAATCCAAGCTAAAACTTGGAGAAAATGGAGAAGAGAAATGGAGAGGAGCCGTATCCAAATTTTGGTGGGCTCAAAAGTCCAAACACACAAATTTCATTAAGTGAGTTCTGTAAAAAATTTTAAAGTAGCTTTTTAGAAAACAATTTTGGGAAATTAAGTTGTGTATGTTTGGTACGAAAGGGAGTTATTTTTCACAGAAAATGATTTTCTATAAAATGATTTTTTGAAAATTAAGTGGATTTCTTATTTATTTTCTAGTGTTTGGTACAATATAGAGCAAAATATTATGGAGACGGAATAAAAGGAGCAATGGGTATTCAAAGGGTGACAGGAGTGGGATGATCAAGGGGTGGGGGTTGGGGAATTGGGTGGGTGAAAGGAGACAATAAATTTGATGTATCACTTATGTAACTTATTTCGCTACTTCATTAGAGAAGTCATTTTCTTAATTTCTAAGAAACTTATTTTTTAAAGATTGCACTAATCAAAGATAGAAAAATTAAAAAATGCTTTCCTCCCTGCCAAACTAGTTTTGAGCATACTTGCGTTTTTTTTTCAAGTGCTCTTTGAATAAGATAAGAAATGGTCATATTTTTTGGAAGATGCAGTAGTACATATTGAGAATAAAAATGATAAGGTTGGTAGATATGATTTGTGCATTTTGGTGGGCTCAACAGTTCAAACACACACATTTCATTAAGTGAGTTTCTCTAATTTTTTTAAAGTAGCTTTTTAAAAAACAATTTCGCAATGAAAATTTTGGGAAATTAAGTTGTGTATGTTTGGTACGAAAGGAAATTATTTTTCACGGAAAATGATTTTCTATAAAATTATTTTTTTAAAAAAATTAAGTGGGTTTCTTATTTATTTTCTAGTGTTTAATAATATATAAAGCAAAATATTATGGAGACGGAATGAAATGAGCAATGAATCTTCAAAGGGTGACAGGAGTCCAATGATCAAGGGGTGGGGATCAGAGGCGGAGCTACACTAGGCTAAGGGTGTCCAATTGAACACCATTCGTCGAAAAATTACTTTAGATTGTTAAATAAGACATTTGGACATCCTTGAACAATAAAGTTTCTTAACCCAGTGAGTTTTTGTTGAACAACCAAAGTCGAAAAATAAAATTTTACCCATTCGTTAAATTATTTTTATATACCTATTCGATTCTTTGACACCCTTCGTAAATTTTTCGGTTACGCCACTGGTGGGGTTGGAGAATTGGGTGGGTGAAAGGAGACAATAAATTTGAAGTATCACTTATAATTATGTAACTTATTTCACTATTTCATTAGAGAAGTCATTTTTATAATTTCTAAGGAACCTATTTTTTTTAAAGAAAATAGTTTGCACTAATCAAAGATAGAAAAATGGAAAAATGATTTCCTCCTTACAATACTACTTTTGAGTATACTTGCGTTTTTTTTTTTCAAGTGCTCTTTAAATAAGATAAGAAATAGTCATATTTGTTGGAAGATGCAGTAGTACATATTGAGTATAAATATGATAAGGTTGCTAGAAATGATTTAGGTAATAAAATTTTTTATTCTTTTGAAATTATTTATTTAATATAAAATTATATTTTATTGTAAATTTCTAAATAATATTAAGCACAAGAAAATATCATATATTATATATATTAATGGACAATTCAAATAAAATTTAAATCATTAGTGAAATATAATTAAAATATTACTCCCTTTGTCCAACAATAGTTGTCCACTATTGACTTGACATACCCCCTTAAGAAACAATAAATAATAGAGGTAATATTACTATATTATTCTTTGACCTTATTAAATTTAGTGCTTTGAGAAATATATTAGATGATAAATAGTATTTAATAGCAAGGGTAAAATAGCCAAAAAGTTAAATTATCTCTTGATTTTCTAAACTGGACAAGTATTGTTGGACAAATATTTTTAGTATAGTTGTCAACTATTGTTGAACGAAGGGACTATATAAATACTCAACTTTCAAGATTATTACATTGCTCTCATAAATGTTCTATTAAAGCATTATCGAGTTCAACATCAACATTTATGTCTTTAATTTTTTTTTATGTCCAGCTAAAGATTGTTCAAATCTGAGATTTTCATCTAACACTATTGGTGAATCTGGAAACGACCTACCGAATTACTAAATTATTGTTGTGATTTTTAAAATTATTATGTTATGTATTATATTGTTATCTTGTATTTAAATTATTACGTTACGTATTATATGTTTGAATTAAAATTTTCATCGTATCATTTAGATATTGTGCATTCTTCATAGTGAAAGTAATATTTATTTTAAATTATATATTTGATGTGATGATTTTTTTTTAAAATGAAATATTATTAAATAGGGATTAAAATAGTATCCTTCAATTAATAAGAACTCTTTTTTGACTTACTTTTTTGCACTTTCTATTTTCGTGTATACCCAAAACAAAAGAAGACCATCACTATGTATAGTTGAGGAAGTCTTCCTAGCAATGAATAGGAAGCTAATGAGATAGTAAATAGAGAAGATAAATGGCTTAGAGGTTACATATGTTATAAGATATAATGGAGGAATAGAGATTAAAATTAAAGTGGGGTGACCAATACCACAACGTGCAAATGAAGATACTGGCCCAACGTTATACGGAATAGGGCTACGTATCGGTCGGTTCGGTTTTGAAGTTTATCGATTTGGCTTATTGGTTATCCGTTTGTAGAGATGCTAAACCATTATCGAACCATTAAGATATTGGCTTATCGGTTATTGGTTTATCGATTTTTGATCGTTATCAGTTTAACCGTTAAGATTTGACAAAAAAAACATTGAAAATCACTTAGAAACAAGGTGACAAACCAAATGAACCATGCACATGAGTTCACAAGTTACATCTTGCTCAAAAGTAAACATTTTTACATTGTAGAATAACCAAGTGTTTGAGACAACCAGAAATAAAAGTAGGAGGTCAAACTCTAAGTCAAAGACTTTATATACAAAATGGTATAAATATAATTATTTAATTTACTATTAGGTTATCGGTTAACCCGTTAAGAAAAAATCTCAAACCGTTAAGAACCAATAACCCGATAAGAAAAAAAATCAAAACCGTTATCAAAACTGCTAAACCAATAACATAATACTGATAAACCAATAACTTTTTTTCGGTTCGAGTTATCAGTTTTGGTTTGGTTTTAAACAGGCCTACTATGGAACGTTAATCACAAATGATGATGGAAATTAAGCCTCACTGACCAAGGAGGAAATGCACCATAAAGAAATGATTGTAACTTCTGAAAATACATGCCACATACTCACATAACATAGTCTGTAAAGAAACTGTCTGACGGACATATGGTGACAATGCAAATGATGCATATTTTTATTACTAATGTGCAAAACCAACAATTCCCTACTCATATTAAAAATTAAATAAGAGAGTATATGTCACGCCCCGAACCTACACTCTATACGTGGCCGTCATTCGAGAACCGTTGATGGTCCCTAAGCAAACTCTTGGCCTGGCTTAATACTCAACAGAAGACTTACTCAGCAATATATGACCTCAATACACAACTTCAACTCATAAGAATATCATAAATAAAATAGTTTAACTCAATATACTCAAATGAACATAAGTTTTCAACTCTCAGTCTTTAAAACATCAACAAGTAAAATGAGAAAAAGACTTCTCAACTACTACTGTTTATGAAGCCTCTAAAGTACTGCGATGAAAGTCGGGACAAGACCCACGACATCCTAACAAAACTAGAATTAAAACTGGAATCCTCCGGAAGTAAGGAGGCTCACCAAATCTAATTGTCACGACCCAGGGGTGCCCCCTAGATGTAACAAGGCACAAAGAACCCCAAAAGGCCCCATGTAAGCCACTTAGCATATCATAACATAAAGCATTAGAACAGTAAGATTAAAAACACATTTCAAGTCCAAAATTTTCATAAAAGAAAAGTGGAAGTCTAGACTCTAAGTCTCAACATAGCCATATATTACAATGTTCGAATGAGAAAGAAGGACACAACCCATATCAACATAATCCGAAAAGAAATACAAGAAATGAATTACAAGGAAATAGCATCCGTCCTCGAATCTTGAGGACTCACCAATTAGCTAGGAGAACAAGCAAATCCAAGCTTTTAGCCACAATGATGACCACCTTGAGAACGGGACCCTACACTTGGAAAAATGTAGGAAAAGTAGGGGTTAGCACAAAGATGCACTAAGTATGATAGACATGCACAAAAACATTGAAAACATACTAAAATGGACATTTTAATTGAATGCACACAATTTACTATGTTAAAACATCACTTTGAAGATTGTGGAAAAAGCATAAGTCATAAGCATATTCAGTAGATAGATCATCATAACATAAGAGGCATATTATAAGTACCCTCAAAGCATACTTGTGCAATACATGAATAATACCCCACAAAATCTCACCCATGCTAAGTAAAGCTTCTTAAGTAACCATAATTCATAATTCATATTCTTGTTTATATTACTATTGTGGGAATAAGCCTTAACCGACATAGACCATATGAGCTTAACATGGAATCCAGTGGCTACCCCACATCGAAAAGGTGTTGTTCTACTTGCCTAAGGTAGAGCCATACTCTTAGCTTAGGTGGATCCACTAGCTAAATACCTATGAGGGAACATAGTTTATGGGATAAGGAGATTGCTACTAGAAACCCGGACTCAACTAAGGTAGAATGTTTCCATCTCATGAGACATACTTTGGGAACTCGGACTTAATTAAGGTAGAAGGAACCCATCTCATAATCAATATCCACTCGGTGTAAGCATTAGTTCCCACAGAGTTCATATTAAGTCTTGACTTAAGTTCATATTCATGGAAGAATGTCTTGACACTCAATCCAACATAATTCATAAGATATCTCATTAGATCATGCGTGAGAATAACCTTTCACCGTTCATGTCTGCATATAGATGCAATAGGTGAGAAAGCCTTTCAACCTTAGAATCATCATATTGTGAGAAAACCTTTCACATCATATCATATTCATGCATAAGTGTGCATATGAGAATAACCTTTCAACAACACAACAACTAGATCATAATCATATTCACTTCACTCTCAAAGTATTCTTAAAGCATATACAAAGACTTCATAAACATGCATGATATCATAATAGCCCTTTCAAGGAACAAAGCTCATATCAAATCAACACATCTAGAATTCACTACATTAGACATGGATATTAGCATAATTCAAATAACCCAATTACTACAATCATAATCTCATAATATCCTTCTTTCATCAACACACCCACATCACAAGATCATAATTTGGGAATATGGGGGTTTCATGGGTACTTGGGGATTTCAACATAAAAATCACAATAAATCATCAATTCAATCATAATATAAAGTAATTCAAGCATTAGAATCATTTTTGAAAGGAACCCATGACATTGGAATCAAACCCTAGCTTTTGGGGATTTTTATCTTTGAAATTGGGGTTTTGAAGGGACTCCATGGATGAAAGCTATCCATGGATGAAGGACTACCATACCTTAGCACTGAAATCCAATGAATTTGAGAAGAAAACATTGCTCTTTGAACCCTAGCTCCAACTTTCTTCTTTTTCTTCCTTGAAGTTCTAGAGAGAGAATTTCTTTTGGAGAGGATGAAGTTTTGGATTTTCTTTTCGATTCTAGGGAGAATGACTTAATTGGGGGAATTTTGAGCATAAAAAGCTTATATACTTTACTAGTTAAGGAATAAAATGACTTAGCTTTGAATTAGGAAAAATATGAAATGACTTTAAAGACCCTAACTTACTTCTAAGACTGCTGCACGATGAGGCTCGCCAAGGACACTCGACGACTCGCCAAGTTGGCAATGGGGAAGTCCCTTTGGTGATGCGCCAACCCAACCGGCGAGCCCCAACCTGGCTCGCCTAATTTTCCAACAGCTAGGGCAAGGGGGATAGCCCACTGGGAGATGGTGGCTCCACTTGGCCAATCGCCAAGTCACTTCGGCGATGGCACTACCCCCTCACTAAGTGGATCACGGGAAAAATGTTTTCCTTCACCCTTCCCAAGGTATTTTAGGCCCTTGCCCTCTTTCATTGCCAATTACCCCCCCCCCCCCTCAAACTTATCCCTACTCTTGCCTACTAGGATCCGGGGTGTTACACTAACTGGGACTGCAAGTGGTATCAACAGAGTGCCTGTTGATGATCCTTAATACTTGTATATGCATCATGAAAAGATGTAGGCCAAATGGCGTCAGTACATTTAATAAACGAGCATGCAAAGGGAACTTTAAAGCATAAACATAAGCTTGAACTAATAAAATTGAAGAACATACTCACCTCATCTCAACTCAAGGATACTCAACTTAATTCAATATAAAAGCAACAATAAAGATGCAGTATAAAGAAAGCTTTTAAAACACAATATAATAACTAAATGTATATAAAAATACAATAATAAACTCTTTATTCTTAATTGGGAGATTCTCTAATTGATAACCATCACTATGAGCTATGTGATGATACAACGTCTCGCCCACGCTGCCAGAATTGTCCTATACTTTGCCAGAGTATAAGACATCCTCACTTAAGTGGACCAACTAAGCTATGCTTAAAATCAATAAGGAATCATCTAAAAAGAATGTTCCTTTACCCATGTTGGCATACATAGTTTATGAGGATTTTGAGTTGTCTGAACTCATCTCCATATCGGTGCCCAATGGTACTCCGAATAATATATATATATATATATAACCCATGCTCATATGCATTGAAGAAAACATAACTCCTCAATTTGAGATAATTACTCAAAAGTTCTCTTAAAAGAGATAGTGATCAAAACTCCTCATGAACTCATCTAGAGATCAATGGTTTTTCTCATTTAAATGTAATAGTGTTACATACTTGGGAATACTTAGTCCCCTCATACTCATTTTGAAAAATGAACACAACTTTCCTCATCCTCATACTCATTTACGCAAATCTTAAAACGAGTGATAAATAATTGTAGAAGACTTATCAAAAGGACTCAAAAGACTTTCTCGAATTTTACTCTTAATGTTTACTTGAATTTGAAATGTGAATTCAAGAGTTATTGTTAGAATTTATAGGATCAGTCAATGATTAGCAAAGACTTAGATAGTTGGAAATAAGAAACGAGTGAAGACACAAATTGGTGAACACTAGCGCGATGCGGTAGGGGGTGAATTTTTTGTCGCGAAATAATTTTTAAGGTAGAGGACTTTGTATCCTCTCCGCGACGCGGAGAGGGGGTGACTATCTGAAGACTGGAAATCTTAAGCATCTCTGCGACGCGGACCTAGGCGCAATTATTTGCCTGATCTTTTCTTCCTCTCCAAAACTTGACTCAACTCATACCCAAAGCAGTTTCATCATCCCACGAAATTTCACACACCCAAAACAATTTCTATGAAACCCATATAAAAATCTATCAAGGGACTCAACTCATTTGCAAAACCCTCACCTCAAGAACTTAAAGACTTCAATTTATGAATTTAACTTAAGAACTTCTCAACAACTCAATAATTAACTTCAAGAATGAATTCATGGGTAAAATTTTACATGATTGGCTTGAGGGCGAATAAACCTAACACTATGAAAGCTTACATACCTCGAAAGAACAAACTTCTTGGCGATTTCCGTGAAATCTTGTAGAACTTCTTGAAAACTTCCTCTTTTCTCCTTTTGAACTTTGCCCTAGTTTCTTGAACGCTTTAGACTTGAGTGAAAAGTGATTTTAATCAACTTTGACCCCTAATTGGGTGAAAAATGTGTGTAGGCCTAGTGGGTTAAGGAAAACACCAAAATACCCATCCTTAAAATGGATGACTTTCCTTAATTAGACAAGTTGTACTCAAACGGCAAATTCTCCCTCATCTGAACTCAGTATTTATTAAACTCATCATTGAAAAGAGGACTACACCACCTTCAATTTAATATCATATGGGTTGCCTAACTCATCTTGTGTTGAAAGTTATGATCGTTTGAAGTTGTCCCAAAACTCACAATTCAAGAGTAACTTGAACCAAATCTAAATTTAGCCTTTTCCAATTTCGTTCTTTCTAGATTTTGATCTTTCTAAGACCGAGGTGTTACAATATATCAACTGAAGGAAGATTACTATGCATAATGAAGGTGTGCTCTGCACTGAACATCCACTTAGTGAAACATTAACTTTTACTCCAGCAGTTGTAGTGGTTTCAGACTTGAACTAATACTACTTTTCTTGAGGGAAATAAAATATCACTGATTACACACAATAATCAAGGTGTTGACATGAGCTTTAATAGCCAGCACGTTACAATCTTGTGCTATCCCGATTTCATGAGTGCCTTTGAGAATAAACCCAGTTCTCATAGGAAGGGACCTACTTCCACACTCACATAGGTGAAATTTGTGAAGAGTGCTCATGTAAGTTTAACACACTCATACGGGCTACAAATTTTCATTAAGGGTTTTGTAAATTAAATTAGATATATTTTTTAAAATTTTATGTTAGTTAAAAAATAATTAAAGTATTAAAGATTTAATTAATGGTCTTATATGTTTTATAAATGTAACAACCCGTTAGGTCATTTTGACAACTATAACAACATCGACTTTTCCCGAAAATTTTAAATGGTAATTTTGAACTATTTATCTAACTAAGATTATTTAGTTGGTAGTATTTAGTAAATAATTAATTTTAGGTGATTGTACATGAGCTAAGTCTCAAATTTATATAATATCTTATATCACTTGACCCATGTTTATTAAGATAAGTTAGTGGAGTTTGTCACTTTTTAGTACATAATAATTTATTAAGAAAAAAAAGAGAGTAAAGAAACCGACGGAAGTAATCACGGTAATAAGACCTAAGGGTCTCGTAGAGGGAATAGCTTCAGGTACTAAATTATCACTTCCCACTTTTCAGCCATTAATATTGGTATGTTAATGGGTAGAAATGAAAAGGATTTGATGCAATCCAGATTGCCTCAAGGTCATCCACTCACGAAATTCAACGTATTGAATGATTGTTCACAAGGATGGGCTCTCTTGGGCTTGGCATTGATGACGAGGAGGGGTTCCATGCCTTGCATGGAAACCTACGCATTTTGAAGGAGCTCCAAGTTGAGCAGCACCATGCTTGGATGATAGCTTGGAGCGTGGGAGGAAAGACAGTTGACAAAACTGTTACTTTGGGCGAGCATGTCCATTCGGCGTATCGCCCAATGGCTTGGGTTATGAACACCAGATCGCCTAATGGCCCAAGGAGATACAAAGCCAGGTTGTTCATTCGGCGAGCGTGGAGAGCATTTGGCATATCGCCCAATGGACCCCAAGACCGCCGAAAGTTATAGCAAGCCATCAAGGGAAAAGCCAAGGTAAAGTGTACATCGCTGACCAGTCGGTGCCTCGCCACGAGGATTGGGCGAGCCCGACTTAGCTCGCCCATTGACCCATTTTAGGTCACTTTTGGGCTCATCTATGTAATAATACCTAAAACTATAAATAGGCCTTTAGGGGTTCATTTTAGAATTAGACTGATTTTGAATATTGTGGTTATAACCTGAAACTCCTTGTGTGAGTGATTGAGAGCTTAGTATAAGCTTTTGTTGAACCTTGTTAGAGATATCAGTTGTTTGAGATATCGATTCCCTTGAGGTCATCGTAAGAGTTAAGTGTTTCTTGTTGGATCAACGAATCGACGTTTTTGGGTTTAATATACCCCTAGGTTGCTTTTTGTTTCCTCTTTTTGTGTCTATCTATCTATCTTTACTTTCTTGTATTTGATTTCCGTTGTTGTTTGTGATTCTTCTTGTGAGAATTACATCAGGATTGGCCAGTCATTGTAGGTAATGATTGCTAATCTATAGGGGTGGTAGGCTTGTAAGGAAATTGTAAGTTTAAGTCGTTCTTTTAAATTTTCTTCTTTAGTCAATAAATTCCACGCTTATAATAATGTAACTTCTTTCTGTTAATGTCATCGACATAACATATAGGGAATTAGGGAAAGTATGGATGTTTATAGACTCGTTTACTTACAAATTATGCATACTTGATAGATTAGAAACGTTTTGAGACATTGAAGAAAGGAAAAAATTGGTTAATTAGCTTGCTTGACTTCGGCATTTCGGTTGAGATAGGTTATGGTTTTTTTATGTGATAGAGAGACTCTTAATAGAGATTGAAAGTCATTGCGTAATACTGTGAAATTTTCTATGTATTTAATTGTTGTGGTTTGGATGATTTATATATTGTTGTGATTAGTTTTTAATCCCAAGACCGCGAAATCCATAATCTTGAACTTGTTCTATTAAAGTGATGCCTTGAATAAGAAAGACTTGATGAAATTTTGTTAAGGAAGTGGAAAGAGATGATTAAGAATGATCATTAACTATATTATTGAATCGGTGCCACAAGTCGGTACAATATATTTAGATCGGGTGCCACAAGCCTTGTTAACTACTGCACTGATTCTTGACTTGCCTGTGGAAGGTAAGAATTTAATTGTATATTTTGGATGCATCTTATTCTTTTTTAGGTGTGGTGCTAATGCATGAGATAAATGTAATTGTCTATGCTTCAAGGCAATTGAAAGTGCATGAACGTAACTACCCCACTCATGATTTGGAGTTGGATGCGATGGTATTTGCATTGAAGCAGTAGAGGTATTATCTATATGAGGAAACTGTGAAATGTATACATATTATTGCATTTTACAATATATTTTCACTCAGAAAGACTTGAATTTAAGGCCAAGAAGGTGGATGGAGTTGTTGAAACACTATGATGTTACTACTATTCTTTAATACCGAGGAAAAAAAAGTAACGTTATCATTGATGCCCTGAGTATAGAAGCAGAGAGCATGGGGAGTTTAGCACATTTACAGGTTTCTAGACACCTATTGGCTAGAAAGGTTCAAACTCTGGCTAATGAACTTATGAGGCTGGAAGTAACGGAAAAAGGAGGATTCTTGGCCTACGTGAAGGCTAGATCTTTTTTTCTTGGCTGGATTAAAGGAAAGCAATTTGATGATGAGAAGTTGAGCTGGATTTGTGATACGGTCTTGTAGGGAGAGGTCAAAGATGTAACACCTCAGAAACCTAGTAAACAATTCAAAAGAAAATTTGGGTGAACCACAGAGGGGTTCACAGACCGTGAAAGGAATCACGGTCCGTCAACCTGCTCGTGGTTCACACCCAGTCAACGTGGTGGACCACGGTGCCCACCACGGGCTATGATCCACTTGACGAACCGCGGATTGGCCTGTCAAGTCAAACCATCAGACCCCTAGCCCAAGTGAAGAACCACGGTGGCCTTCACGGTCCATGGTCCTTCACACGGTCAGTGAAGTGGACCGTGACTGGGAGGTCCAAGAATCAGTAAGCATTGGCTAGAAACCAGGACCCACTGGACGGATCGTGGTTCCACCAACGGTCCGCTAGTGGCTCCGTAGGTGGGTCTTGTCAGCTTTTAAGTCAAGGTCATTTGGTCTTTTCCTTATGCATTGGGCAGTTAAACTACGTCGTTTAATACCTAAACTACGTCATTTTACTCAGTTTCAGCCTAATATTCTAGTCAGACAATACCCAGAACCCTCAGTCACCAAAACTTAGAGCAAAAATAGAAAAAATATGCGCGAGTTTTCCAAGAACAATCAGAAGGTTTTCTTCAAGTTTCACCCTCGAAATCAAAGGATTTCTCCATAGATTTCGTCACCGGGTATGTTGGATTTCACTAGTGGGTTCCTTCCATCCACTAGGTCCTTAGAATTCAGTCAGTTCCTTTAATCTACATAGCTTGTTTAGAGCTAGGGTTTCTAAAACATTGGAGATTTGTTGTGATTTAGCTGTTGTAGTATCCTTAATCGAAATAGCATGTTTCTTCGAAAGTTTGCTTAATTCCTTATATGAAACTCAGAACCCTAGTTTGTGTAGATTCTCTTAGTGAATGAATTACACTTTCTAGGTCAGTTAAACAGATAATCATGCTTCAGATTTTAAATGTCACATGATCAGTATATAAATGTTGTATTCTCAGTTAGCATGTCAGTACTTTGAGTTATTCAGTATTTCAGTCACATTTCAGTCATATACATATTCAATTGGGATTAGACTTAGCACCGAGTTGGACTAGGGTTCAACGTACCCTCATAGTCCCAGAACTACGTGCCCCCGTAGGAGTATAAGTCCCATTTGTTGGGCATCACATTTAGTGATCACGCCAGTCATGCCGTTATACCCCTACAAGGTATATTGGGTCCTCTCAATGGGGCGTATACATAGGACTCCACGTTTAGCTCACGTGGTTTATGTCGGTTAGTAGTAGCTCCTATAGTCAGACTCTTAGTGCATTTGACCAGGTTTTCAGTATATATTTCTGCATTCAGTTCAGCATGTTATTTTCATGATTAATACTTGGTCATTGAATTTAGATTAACTTTTCAGTTATGTTTCAATATTTATATTCTTGCTCAGTTCATGTCATTGCTCAGTTATGCTTTGTCCAGCTTCTCTCTCTCTCTCTCTATATATATATATATATATGTTCAACTTAGTATCTATATCATGCATGCTTAATACACTCCAAGTACTGACTCATACTTTGCGCTACATCATTCATGTTGTAGGTTTAGGTACTTAGCATCCAGATCACGCTTAATTCGAATCCCAATTCAACTTCAACAACTTCAGTTGTGAGTCTCCATACATTGAGGACAATAGACATGTTATCTATTTCAATCTTTACTTTTAGTTTTCAACTTGGTTAGAGTTATTCAGGGGGCATATCCCAGTAACTCAACTCAGTTAGAGGCTTTTAAGACATAATAATAGATTCAACTTGATTTGTTAAGGAGCTATCAGTTATCACTAAACTCTTAGTATGTTTTATATATTCAGACTATTTTGGTTTTCTCCCCATACTAGATATTTATTGATTTAGCTTCCGCATAGTTCATGCTTTACTTAGTTATATTCATTATACTTATGATATGCCTGACTCAGGGTTAGCTTGGGGTCACTCGTGATCCTAGGTCCCGGGTTACGTCAAGGGGGGAACCTCGGAGCGTGACAAACTTGGTATCAAAGCATTAGGTTCAAGAGTCGTAGGATGTCTGAAATCCACACTAAGTAGAATCTCTTTCATGGGTGTGAAGCGCTCCACATCTATGAGGGGAAGGCTACGAAGTGTCTTAAGAAAAACTTCACTTTCCTTGTTATTTTTATTGTGCGTGGGTATGATCCAACTTCTCCTTTTTAATTTGTCGTTATGCATTTCAAATCATGCCTCTTCGTAGAGTTAATGAATGCAATGCTAACACAGTTCCTCCAATACCGAGCCATGAGGTTACAAATGCAAAATTTTGGAATGCGATCCAACTCTTGGCTCAAAGCGTGGCCAATCAGAACAATCAACAGGAAACAGTTCCTTCAAACAATAATGGTGGATCAGCTACTAGGGTTCGAGACTTTGTTTGTATGAATCCGCCAGAATTTCTAGGGTCACAGGTTGGTGAGGACCCATAAAACTTCTTTGATAAGGTTAAGAAAATTCTTGTGGTAATGCAAGTGACTGGAACTAAGAGTGTTGAGTTAGCATCTTATCAACTTAAGGTTATGGCTCATATCTTGTTCACTCAGTTGAAAGAAAATGGGGGTGCAGATGCAGCTCCTGTGACTTGGGATTGTTTTACTGGAGATTTTCTGGATAGGTTCTTCTCGAGAGAGTTGAGAGAAGCTAAGGCACAAGAGTTTATGAACTTGAAGTAGAGTTCAATGTCGGTCCAAGAGCACAGGTTGAACTTCACCCAGCTCTCTAGGTATGCTCCACACATGGTTGTCAATCCAAGGGCACAAATGACTAAGTTCTTGTTTGGGGTATACGATTTGGTGAAGACTGAGTGCAGGAATGTTATGCTTCTAGGGGATATGAATATCTCAAGACTAATGACTCATGCTCAGCAGGTGCAAATCGCTCACAATTTCAGCAGAGGTCTACAACCCCAGTACCTTCATCAGCTAGTGCTCTATCTCCTAGGTTTTGACAGGATCAAAAAGCTAGAGCATCAGGCTCCAACTCTCAAGGGAGTGCTTTAGGTAAGATGAGTCTCCCAACTTGTCCAAAGTGTGGTGAAGAACTATCCGGGCGAGTGTCTTACAGGCAAGGAATGGTGTTTTGGGTGTGATCAGCCTGGCCATATGTTGAAGGATTGCCCTTCTGCCAGGCAGGGGTAAGGAGGTAACAACAATAGGGCTCAGTCTACAGCTCCAGCAGCAATAGCAGGTCACCAAACTCAGTAGGGTGCTTCGTCTGGTACAGGTGGCAGTCAGCGCCAGAACAGGTTGTATTCTCTTCAGGCTAGCTAGGACCAAGATGATTCTCCTAATGTGGTCACTGGTACGTTACGAGTCTTTCATTTAGATGTTTATGCATTTTTAGATTTAGGGGCTACACTGTTCTTTGTAACTCCCAATATAGCAGTAAACTTCTGTGTCAGTCCAGAAACTCTTTCGGAACCCTTTTGAGTCTACTCCAGTTGGTGACCCAGTTATATCTAGACGGGTATACAAAAATTTCCCTGTCATAGTCTCTCAGAAAGTAACCTCAGCAGATCTAGTAGAGTTAGAAATGGTAGTCTTTGATATCATTCTAGGCATTGATTGGTTACATTCTTGTTATGCCTCAGTCGATTGTAGAACTAGGATCGTTCAGTTTTAGTTTACAAACGAGCATGTCTTAAAATGGAAGGGTAGTAGTTCAGTGGCTATGGGTCAATTCATATCTTACCTTAAGGCTTGGAAGATGATATCCAAAGGGTATATCTATCATATTATTTGTGTTAAGGATTCAAACTCGAAAACCCTAACTGTTGAGTCAGTCTTTGTAGTAAATGAACTCTCGGAAGTGTTCCCAGAAGATCTTCCCAGAGTTCCTCTCGAAAGGGAAATCAACTTCGGAATAGATCTCATTCGAGATACCCAGCCTATTTTGATTCCTCCTTACAGAATGGCTCCAACCGATCTTAAGGAATTGAAAGAGCAGTTGAAAGACCTTCTAGATAAGGGCTTCATCGGACCTAGTATCTATCCATGGATTGCCCAGTGTTGTTCGTGAAAAAGAAATATGGTTATCTCAGAATGTGCATTGACTATCAGTAGTTAAATAGAATCACAATAACGAATAAATATCCCATCCCCATGATTGATGACTTGTTCGACCAACTTCAGGGTGCTAGTTGCTTTTCTAAGATAGACCCCAGATCCGGCTATCATCAACTTAGAGTTAGAGATAGTGACATTCCAAAGACAGTCTTCAGGACTCGGTATGGTCATTATGAATTTGTAGTTATGTATTTTGGACTAACAAATGCTCCTACAACTTTCATGGACTTGATGAACATGGTGTTCAAACAATATTTTAAGTTATTCATTATCATCTTTATCGATGATATCCTCATTTATTCTCAGAGTGAGGAGGAGCATGCGACTCATCTGAGAGTTGTTCTGCAAACTCTCAAAGATTGCCAGTTATCCACTAAGCTCAGCAAATGTGACTTCTGGTTGTAGTCGGTCGCTTTCCTTGGTCATGTGGTATCTGATGAGTCTGGGATTTTGACTCATTTAAGGATTGTTATTCATAATATTAGTGTCCTCGATGCCTAATTTATGCTCTAAAATGATGTTTTAATGCTAATTTGTAGATACAAAGGTAAAAGATCAAGGCAAGTACATTACCGGGAAAAAAAGAGCAAAAAAGATGAAAAGGGTTGAAGATAGTGAAAGCTGAGAATCACCAAAGCCACTCGATGAATCGTCGAGTGGCACTTCAACTCGCCTAATGTTCCATACTGTTAGCCATGGGGATAAGCCAAATTGGCGATGGAATTGGACCTTCCGTGAACCACCGAATGGATCGGCGATTGAGAGGTTGATCGCCTAAAGTTACAGAGTCTGAAGGATAAAAAGTCAAGGCAAATCGGTGATGTAGATGAGCAATTGGTGAATCACCGACTGGGTCAGCAATACTCGACTAACTCCGCCGAGTGACCCTGCAGGTAAAAATTTGAAAACGTATAAATTGTGATTCTAAAAGATTTTGAAGTATGCTGAAAAGATCGTGGAAATATTCTGAGTGCTTCT
This sequence comes from Solanum verrucosum, assembly GCF_900185275.1. Taxonomy (NCBI): domain Eukaryota; kingdom Viridiplantae; phylum Streptophyta; class Magnoliopsida; order Solanales; family Solanaceae; genus Solanum; species Solanum verrucosum. The sequence goes on from NW_026020817.1 coordinate 702,850, forward strand.
CCATTTTTGAACTTTGAGCTTTCATTGGAGACATTGTTTCACTTAGTTTTAGGAGTTTTCTAGTAGATTTTGAGTTGGGTTTTCGATATTAAGTATTTTGGGTCATTGTAAAGACGTGGATTGCAATGCCCAGATTATGCAGAACGTAATTGGTATTGATTTCTTACTTTTTTTATGTGGCTAAAACCCCTATTCTTAGGGGTGTGATTATGTGATTAAATGTCATAATTACCTTATGAATGTTAGTAATTATTGATTGATTTATTGTTTTGAAGTGGGTTTGATTGGTAATTAAGGTTTAACTTATGAATTGTAGTTACAAATGCAGTTCTAATTGAACATTCGTTCGAGAGAGAGGTTTTAGAACTAAGATTATCAATTGATGATTGTAGCGATTGGGTTGTTGTGGGTTCAGCTCGAAAGAGTGAATCCCGATTCGATCCTACTTATCTAGCTCGAGAGAGTAGATAAATTGAGGTAGTGGGCTGTTTTTAGTTTGATGCTTGTTGAGGTTCGAGAGAAATCACTTAATTCGTGATGGTTGATCGAGAAATGGCCATTACATCTAAAGTCTAGCCAACCCACTTAGATTCAGCAACTTTTAGTAATTGCAAGTCACCCGTATAGAGAAATTGGCAATTAATCGATCAAATCCCCAAGTATCCCTATCTACTTGATTACTCCCCTATTTTTCTTAGTTGTTAATTGACAAACCTTATCCCCTCATTTGACATTTGTTGTCAACCCCTTAGATTTAATTGAATGGTTTCGAGAATTTCAATTCCTACAACCATTTAGAACATGTCTTTCACTTCGTAACTAAATTCTCTACTGTATCACTCCCTGTTGGATCGACCGCAACTCTTCATTGGGTTTATACTAGATTACAATTGCCTACACTTAGTATCGGATGAAGTGTAGTTTAGCGTTTATCAAAGTATGGTGCTGCTACCGGGGAGTGGGGTTTAGAATTCTCTTACTAAAGTATAGTTGTGATCTAATCTTGTTTGTAGTTGAATCGAGTTACTTTGTTTTTTGTTTGTGTTACATGTTTGTGTGACAAAATGAGTGTGAACGGAAGTAACGGTAGCCAGCTTGGGCACCAAGATGACATTGGCAATTTGAATGATTTCAATAAAGTAGTTGAATTGGATGGTGTAGGTGCTATTCGTTTACCTTAGGTTGTGGGAAATGTTGTATTCCACGTGACTAGCAAGATGTTGCAATTATTGCAACTGAAAGGGTTATTTATAGGGCTAGCTTATAAGGATCTCCATGATCATATTCGAAACTTTGTGGACGTATGTGGTCCATTCTCATTCAAAAACATCTCACAAGAGTCAATCTGTCTCTGGTTGTGTCCTTTCTCTTTGATAGGGGAAGCGATGAAATGGTTAGCTGATTTACCGAGGGATTCTATTATGTCTTGGGACGAGCTTACCGAGGCAGTCTACGTAAGGTTTTTCCCTCCTTCAAGGATGATGGCATTGAGAGAAAATATTCAGGGCTTTAAACGTTTAGAGGGTGAGCCAATCTATGTGACGTGGCTGATATTTCAGAAGTTGCTACTTCAATGTCCAACTCACGTGATTCCAAACAACGTGTTGTTACAACACTTCTACCAAAGTCTAGACTCGGTGAACAAAGGTGTGGCTGATCAACTTGTCCAAGGAGGTATTATGCAGAAACCTTTTGTGATAGCATTGACGCTCCTTGATGAGATGATGAAGATAAATCGAGTGTGGTATACTCAGGAGGATCATGTGTCTCCTTTGACTTTTAGGATGACAAAGGAGCAAATATAAAAATAGCGAGATCAAACATGGCCAAAATGATGACACAATTGGATATTTTGTCAAAAAATGTAATGGGTAGTGGTTCTAAAGTTGTGACGTTGTTGGTGTTAGTGGGGTGAACCCCGATGATGCACACTTTGAGGCTCTATATAATGAGGAAGTGAGTTTTCTAGCAAATCAATAAGGAGGATTCCGCCAAAACTATCTAAGGCCAGGTGGAAACCAAGGTTGGAATAGAGACTGTGATGAAGGTTGGAAGGACCGAGATAGGGAGTGGCTTGACCGCGGTACAAATTTGAGGGAGCGTAATGGTGACAAAGAGAGATATGTTCCTCCCTATGAGTGTCAAAAGCCAAAAGGGGAAAGGGCTGACCTGCTTAGTTTCTGAACTGAAGATATGCTTGGACGCATCTCACTAAGGTAGAAGGGTCGGACAAATTGCTTAAGGAGATGAAATAGGATGTCTCCACTCTAAATCAGACTATGACCTCTCACTCGATGTCCATTAAATAACTGCCAACGCAAATGGGCAAAATATCATCTCATTTGATCCCAACACAAAAAAGGGGCCTACTAAGTGACACCATTGCCAATCCCAAGAATGAATTTTGAATGAGTATCCTTGTCATGCCACGACATTAAATAAGGCGCTTTTTGGGAGGCAACCCAAGTTCTTAAGCTTTTAATATTGTTGTTTGAATAATAGGTGTTGAATGTGCAGGTTGAAAAGTAAAAATTTTGGGAAAAAGAGCAGTTAGGCGAGCTCAGAACCAGTCGGCGACTCACCAAAAAGGTCGGTGAGCCCAACTTAGATCGTCATTTAAACCTTCTAGCTAGCTAGAGGTTTTGTAAAACTCGGCGAGCCAGCGTACCATTCGGCGCATCGCCGAATGGATCAGCGTCGTAAGTGACTTAGCCGATCAATGTGCGAACTAAAAGGTCAAAAAAGGGGATGAACCATTTTTAAATTCAAAACTCTCCCTCATTTCATACTTTTCGACTCTAGCACTTTCACAACCGCATATCTTTATATTTCCATACTAGTTTTTCTTGTTTTTCGTGTGGTATCAATTACTTGGAAAGGATTTTAGGATACTTTGCTAGCCTAGCATTTCAATCATCTACTTCTAAGGTTGGTTACCCAAACCCCGTCAATACATTTTGGTAAACTCAAATGTGTGATCATTGTCTGGTTGTTTTTATTATGTATTGTTGATTTGTTGAATGTGTATTGATAATTAATGCGTGTATCTTGTTTCATTTTGTGTTAATTAGCCATAAATTGTGAAATTCCGCATATTAGCATGATAAATTTTGTGGGTCGCATTGATTTTGTGTTGGGTTTTGTGTGGGTGAAGTCTGAGTAACCCCAAATTGTGTTGATTGTCAGATTTTTCCCAATGATAGAGCAGTTGACGTCATTCTTAAGGGCAAAAGACGTTAATTGGCCAATTTTGGCCATATCGGGGGAAGTTTGAGTACTCCTATGTCATGGGTAGTATGGGTCTGGGCTCAATTGCATGGAAGAATTGTTTAATATTGTTTTCGTGGGCTGGGGGTGTGAAATTGAAGGTTAGGGTAAAAATCTGGCAGGTTGGACTATTCAGCAAGCTGGGTCGAGCTCGCCGAGTGGTTCGACAGTTCACCTAAAGCCCTCTTGATCGCCTTTTTATTCTTCATTTTTGTTCTTTGTGCTCTGTAACATTCGGTGATATGCTTGAGCTCGCCAAGTTCCTTCGGCGACTCACTGAATTCCCCTTCTGATCACCCTTCTGCGCTCTAATTTTTTTATATTATTCTGTAACTTTCGACGAACTACTTCTAGTTCGCTGAATGGTGTCAACAATTCATCAAAAGGCCCTAGACATTGCTGAACTATTTTAATTTTTGGGTACTTTTGTTCTATAACATTAGGCGATCCCGACTTGGCTCGCCGAATGGGGTCAGCGACTCGCCAAACGGTTCGGCGAGTCTTTCTGCAACTGTTACAATTTGATTTTTTTTGTGAACTTTTCAACATTGTTTTGCAGGTATGACTAGACATAGAGTCCTAGGGAGAAATCAATTTCCCCAAAAGTGGGCTAGAGGCATTGTGATCAACGAGAGGGATGCACCCTCTCGAAAAGTACCGGTTAAAGTTCCTCCAACAGGGGAAATAGTAAAGGGAAGGGTCCCCTACAACCCACACTAGCGGAGGGGAGCTCCGATAGAGAAGGCATCTATGCCACTCACCTCAATACTTCTGAGAGCGAGGGTCAATCAGGACACAGTTCTCTGGCGTCCATTTCTGAGCCGGAAGATGACCAAATCCTACAGGATAGGAGAGCGGAGCTATGCTCCAAAGCTCTAAATAATCCAGCTTAGATCATGGTGCATCCTACGCCTCCTCCACCTCCAACTCAGGTAGTAGAGCAGGCTCCCCCACCAGTTCAGCCTCATCCACCCCGGTCACTAAACAAATTAAAGTTTGAAGGTTTGAGGACCATTTTTGAAGAAAAGAGGTTTTCTACTGACAATGTGGTAGACCGGTATCGAGAGGTGTGGAACACCATAAAGTTCCACAAGTTTAAGATATTCACAAAGCCTCGGGGCCCTTACATTCCGACTTGGGTCTGAGAGTTTTACTGGGGATACGAGGAGCTGGTACCAAAGGGAAAGAAAAAGGCCAGCAGTTTTAAGCCAGTTGACTATGTGGTAGTGGGGGCCAGAAGATGAAGTGCAGCAGCACCGAGATCAATGAGGTGCTTGGGTGTACGGTGAACTTCATGCACTACTACAGAATCTAGAAGAAGACCCACGATGATTTGAAGGGTTGGTTAGCCCCACTAATTTCTAACACCATGTCATGGTGGATTGAGGTTGGTGCACCTATTGAAAAGAAGGATTTGAACGTGGCTGCTAGATATTGGTTCAGGTTCATCAGCAGCGCCTTGATGCCTTCGTAAAATGATTTGATCCTCTGACATTCGAAGTCTGCCTGTTTGGGCTGCATCATGGATCGAGAGAAACTAAATCTAGGTCTGACCGTGGAGCAGGAGATGGCCATTAGGGCCAAGCAAAGTCAGAATTCTTTTCCCTTTCCCGTATTGATCATTGTGTTGTGTAGGCGGGCCGGTGTTCAAATTATTGTGAAGATGGATGTGGAAGTGACCCTCACTTCCTCTTTTGACATCCGACAGATCAAGGCCTAATATATGAAGGATGAGGCTGATCGGAGGAGAGCTACACCGTCGAATTCATCCCCAGTAGTTGATGTTAGTATGTTGCCGATAGAGGCAATACTTCCCTCTGCCGCCAGTGACCCTACATGTACTTCTGGTTCCTCTAGTTCTGCACTTTCAGGTTCTACTGTTGTACCCTGATATACCTTGAGTTTACGGTATTTCTAATACATTTCACTTACAAGTTATGTGTCTAGAGCCTTTTTGTATTGGTTTTTATGTGTTTTTATCGTATTTTGCAGGAAAGATGTTCAGGCGCGAAGTATAGAGACAGCTGAAAGAAATGCAGAAAAAGGGCATTCACGGAGGTGATCTACGGACCGTAGGTCCATTGACGGTCCGTAGGTGATGACCGTAGATCAGCAGGCAAGGTATGGATGACAAATCAGGGAAATCTGACCAAGTGTGGAACCACGGTGGCCATTGACGGTCCGTAGATGATCTACGGACCGTACTGATTGATCCGTAGAATGATACTGCGAGGGTTCCAGTACCTGATTTTTGAAGATTCTAAGTGTGGAGCTACGGAGGGGATTGACGGACCGTAGATCGATCTACGGTCCGTACTGCAAGTCCGTCGTTTGCTTCAGAGAAGCTGATTTTTGGAAGCTGAAATATTTTCTAAGTCCTGGCTGACGGAAGGGACTTACGGACCGTAGATCCATCGACGGTCCGTAAGTCAGTCTCGTGGAATGAAGACGCGTGCCTGAACAAACTTTCCTTAATTTGTTTCCCTTTTAATTTAGGATTTGTTTTCTATAAATAGGGCATGTAAACCTCGTTTTTGGGGGTTAGACATTATTATTCTAGTTTTACTTTGTGACTTTGGAGATTAATTTGCAACTCTAGCAATTATTGATTTCCTAAGTTCGTTTTGAAGATTTTGGCTTTGCAATTCAAGTTGAATTTCTGGGTTTATTATTCTCTTTACGTAAGTTCATGATTTCTTCATCTAAAACTATGAATTGTGTTCTTGCTAATATGGGTAACTAAATCCACAACTAGGGTTGTGGGAACCATGAGCGATTAACAAAGTATGAATAGTAAATAAGCAATTCTTGAATAGTGTTTTGCATGCATTGATAATTCTTTCGTTTAGAAGTCTTTTTAACGAGTGCACGCGTTAGAACTCGCCTTGTTGCTACTTGCCGGACCAAGGAGGTAATCAACAAGAAAAGAATTATCAACATAGATTTAGTGTGATACTATCTAATAGGCTAGTGTCGATTGGTGCGAAGTAATAACTAAGCCAAACATCGATTATGATGTCTAATATGAGGTAAAGGTAAGGGTTAGTAAATTATACACACGTAGCCGGACCAAGGTGCGGGGTGAAATTCTCTAGATGCCGGACCAAGGATTTAGAGATACCTAACTTATCACTTTGCATGTAATACACTAGGAAAGGATTGTGTTACTAGGATTATTGCGTTATGAGCTTGTGGGGAACACGTATACCCTAGTTATTTCTCTTATCTTGATAACAACCAAAATTGAGTTTTGATTACTGATTACTTATTAAATTCTTACTATTTGTTTCACACAAACAAACCCCCCTTTAATTACCTGTTTCTGGAAGTAATTTGACTAATTGAATATAATTGTTGGTTAAAGTAAAGTCTAAACCATTTTCCTCGTGGGATCGACCCCAACCTACAAGTTGGGTTCTTTACTTGATAACGATCGCTTATACTTCTGTAGGGAGGTGTAATTTGAGCGTATCAAATTTTGGCGCCGCTGCCGGGGAATTTGGCTTTTAGATTTATTTTAACTACATTATTGAACGTTAGTCAAATATTTCCTAATTTTACTTTTTCTCTTTGTTTTTGTCTCTCTCAGGTTCTGACTCTAGTGTATGCCAAGTACACGGAGCCAGGGTGAACCACTTACTCCTTACGATCCAGAGCTGAACCGCACTTTGCGAAGAATGAACAATCCAAGAGATCCAATTGATCCTATCGGAGGAAATCTAGATGATGCAGTTGAGTTACAACAACAGAGGGTAGTTGGTGGGGACAACCAGGTTCCAGCTGAAAATCGATTGGGGGATGCGTTGAGGGCGCAAGATCCACTAGGCCCACGACAACATGACAACTATCGGGGCAACATGAATATAGAAGACTCTGATGGACCTATTGTCTTACCCCCTCTACCTCCAGGGCACACATTTGTGGTGACTAGTAGTTTGATGCAGATGCTTACAGCAAGAGGCTTATTCTCAGGATCGCCATCGGAGGATCCACATGCTCACTTAGCCAAGCTAAGGGTGGTTTGCAAAAGTTGTGTAGGTAGACCAGACTTGGATCTGGATGTCATTGGATTACGAGTGTTTCCTCTGTCACTGACAGGCGATGCTGCAGTATGGTTCACTGAGCTTCCTTATAACTCAATATTTACATGGGACCAACTTGCGGAGGTGTTCCGATCGAAGTACTATCCAGTGTCCAAGAAGCTCAATCACAAAGATAGGGTCAACAATTTTGTAGCATTACCTGGAGAGTCTGTGAGCAGCTCTTGGGACAGATTCACTGCATTCGTAAGAGGTGTTCCAAATCACCGTATTGATGATGAGTCGCTGAAGGAATATTTCTATCGAGGACAGGATGATAACAATAAAGCAGTTCTTGACACTATTGCTGGAGGTTCATATGGTGATTGTACATATGCACAGATTGCTGAAAAACTGGAGAGGATCTCTCGCAACAATAAAGCATGGAGCACTAGGAGGTCAGATACTGGGAGAAACACATTTGCCGTTCATAATACAACTGTCAACTCTGCAGATGATATTCGTGAGGAGATGGCCCAGATGAGGACAGAGTTGGGGTTGGTATTGAAGCATGTGAGCGGAGGAGCAGAAAAGGTAAATGTTGTAAACTACTTAACTAGAACTCCACCACCAGTTGAGGAGTGTTACTATGAAGAGGATGCTTATGCTGTGAATGATCAGACGGGGGTTTCCGACCAAATGCCCAAGGATCCAACACGGAAAATTGGCGCCAAGGTCAAGGGAACCAAGGTCGGAACTATGGAAATTACAACCGAGAGGGTCACTATGTCCGGGATGGGAACTTCAATCGCGACAACAACTACAACAGGAACAACTATGGCAACAGAAACGATCGGGTTGGACCCTATGTTCCCCTCAAAATCGGAATCTGGTGCTAGGGAAGCTGGAGGTAATATGGCGCGTATTGAAGATATGATGCAGAAGATGATGAGAAGGTTTGATGCAACTGATGAGAATGTGAAGGAGATGAGAAACGACTTGTCTGGTATTGGTCAAAAGGTTGATGCCCATGCAGTGTCAATAAAGCATCTAGAGCAGCAGATGACTCAGTTGTCTACTACAGTGAACCCGCGTCAACCTGGCACTCTTCCTAGCAACACCATCCAGAATCCAAAGAATGATGGTCATTGTATGGCAATTACTACTCGAGGGGTAAGCAAACCATAGATCCACCTATGCCGTCTGTGGTGGATGCTGAGATTAGAAAAGAAGATGATGTGGTGGAAGTTAGAGAAGAGTCTGAGACTGCGACAGAGCAAGAAGCGGAGATATCTCAGAAAGTGGTCCCCATACCTAGACCTCCACCACCTTTTCCACAGAGGTTAGTGAAGAAGACTGAAGATGGTAAATATCGCAGGTTTATTACTATGTTGAAGCAACTTTCTATCAATGTTCCTTTGATAGAAGCCTTGGAGCAAATGCCTGGGTATGCAAAGTTTATGAAAGATATGGTGACAAAGAAAAGGTCTGTGAGTTTTGAAGATGATGATAGATTGCAGCATTGTAGCGCTATTGCTACAAGATCTCTGGTGCAGAAGAAGGAAGACCCTGGTGCTTTCACGATCCCATGTACTATAGGGTTGTTACACTTTGCTAAGGCATTGTGTGATCTTGGTGCTAGCATCAACCTCATGCCCTTGTCTATTTACAAGAAGTTGGGTCTAGGGGACCCAAAGCCCACTGCAATGCGGTTACTAATGGCCGATCGAACTGTGAAGAGGCCCATTGGTGTACTCCATGATGTGCTAGTGAAAGTAGAGTCTTTCATCTTTCCGGCGGATTTTGTGATTCTTGACTGTGAGGTTGATTTTGAGGTTCCCATCATCCTTGGGAGACCATTTCTTGCCACAGGGCGTGCGTTGGTTGATATGGAAAAGGGGCAGATGAAGTTCAGACTGAACAATGAAGAAGCAACTTTCAATATTGTAGGTCCATGAAGCAGAATGGTGAGCTCCAAACAGTATCTGCTATAACTTACAGAGTGGAGAGTGGGTCAGAAGTGCAAATTGAAGAGCGACTAGGTGTTGAGGCACTAGCAGCAGTTATGATGAATTTCGATAGTGATGGTATTGAAGAGTATGATGAGTTGGTAGCCGCACTCGATAAGTGTGAATATCGGTCCAAACCAAAGAAGTATGAGTTAGACATGAAGAATCGCGAGTCCCCACCCACAAGACCATCTATTGTGGAGGCACCGAAATTGGAGCTTAAGGCTCTACCACCGCACTTGAGGTATGTATACTTGGGCGAAGAGAATACTTTGCCGGTCATCATTGCAGCAGATTTGAATGCGAGGCAAGTAGAGTGCTTGGTGACTGTGTTAAAGAGGTTCAAGCGAGCTATTGGGTGGACTATTGCAGATATTATTGGGATTCCCCCCGGTATTTGCTCTCACAAAATCCAACTCATGCCAGATCATAAGCCCAGTATTGAGCACCAGAGAAGATTAAATCCACCTATGCAAGAGGTAGTTAAAAAGGAGATCATCAAGTGGCTGGATGCAGGAGTTATTTATCCCATTGCAGATAGTAGTTGGGTATGTCCTGTGCAGTGTGTGCCTAAAAAGGGAGGTATGACTGTGGTTCCAAATGAAAGAAATGAGCTTGTTCCAATGAGGCCCGTTACTGGATGGAGAGTTTGTATGGATTACCGGAAGTTGAATGCATGGACTGAAAAGGACCACTTTCCATGCCATTCATGGACCAAATGTTGGATAGACTTGCAGGAAAGGGTTGGTATTGTTTTCTTGATGGGTATTCGGGCTACAATCAAATTTCTATAGCTCCAGAAGACCAAGAGAAGACCACCTTCACTTGCCCATATGGGACTTTTGCTTTCAAACGGATGCCATTCGGGTTGTGCAATGCTCCAGCAACCTTCCAGCGGTGTATGATGTCGATATTTTCTGATATGGTGGAGGACACTATTGAAGTGTTCATGGATGATTTTTCAGTTGTAGGTGATTCTTTTGATCGTTGTCTAGATCATCTGGCCGAGGTGCTTAAAAGGTGTGAAGACTGCAACTTGGTGCTGAATTGGGAGAAGTGTCATTTCATGGTTAAAGAAGGTATAGTGTTGGGTCATCGAATTTCAGAGAAAGGTATTGAGGTTGATAGAGCTAAAGTTGAGGTAATAGAAAAGCTTCCACCACCATTTCTGTAAAAGGTGTTAGAAGTTTTCTTGGGCATGCAGGTTTTTATAGGAGATTCATCAAAGATTTCTCCAAAATTGCACATCCGTTTGCAAACTGCTCGAGAAGGAGTGTAAGTTCTATTTTGATGATGATTGTCTTAGAGCATTTGGAGAGTTGAAGAAGAAGTTGGTTACAACACCAATCATTATTTCACCGGATTGGGGACAACCGTTTGAGGTAATGTGCGATGCGAGTGGATTGGCGCTTGGTGTAGTATTGGGACAAAGGCGAGAGAAAATTCTTCACCCTATTTACTATGCTAGCAAAGCTCTAAATGTGGCCAGAAGAACTATACTGTGACCGAACAAGAACTTCTTGCGGTGGTTTTTGCATTCGAGAAATTTCGATCCTACTTGCTTGGTACTAAGGTCATAGTGCATACTGACCATTCTGCATTGAGGTATTTGATGGCGAAAAAGGATGCAAAACCGAGATTGATTAGATGGGTATTGTTGCTGCAAGAGTTTGATTTTGTAGTAAAAGATAGAAAGGGGACCGAAAATCAAGTTGCCGATCACTTGTCCAGATTAGAGGAAGAGGCTATGCTAAAGCTTGGAGATAGGGCTGAAATTAATGATACTTTTCCAGATGAACAGGTATTGGCTGCTTCTCATGATTTGATTCCTTGGTTCGCAGACTTTGCTAATTATTTGGCAAGCGATATTGTGCCCCCCGATTTGTCTTTTCACCAAAGGAAAAAGTTTATGCATGATGTGAAGAGATTTTTTGGGATGACCTTACTTGTATCGTAGTTGTGCTGATGGGATTATTCGTCGCTGTGTGCCCGAGGTTGAGATGTTGAGTGTACTTGAAGCATGCCATTCATCACCCGTTGGTGGGCATCATAGTGGTATTCGGACTGCACATAAGATTTTGCAATGTGGGTACTACTGGCCTACCATCCACCAAGATGCTCATGATTTCGCCAAGTCTTGTGATCGTTGCCAAAGAGAAGAGGGATTTCAAAGAGGCAAGAGCTCCCAATGAATCCTATATTGGTGATAGAGTTGTTTGATGTATGGGGCATTGATTTTATGGGTCCATTTGTGAGTTCATATGGGATGAAGTATATTCTTGTTGCGGTTGATTATGTATCGAAGTGGGTGGAAGCAGTTGCGCTCTCCAACAATGAAGGTAAAAGTGTCACCGCATTCTTGAAAAAGAATATCTTCTCCAGATTTGGTACACCGAGGGCTATTATTAGCGATGGAGGTTCTCACTTTTGTAATAAGTTGTTCAAGGTACTACTTGAGAAATATGGTGTCCGTCACAATGTAGCCACTCCTTACCATCCACAGACTAGCGGTCAAGTTGAAGTATCCAACAGAGAGATCAAACAGATATTGGCAAAGACTGTGAATGCTAATAGAACGGATTGGTCAAGGAAGCTTGATGATGCTCTATGGGCATATCGCACTGCATACAAGACCCCATAGGTATGTCTCCTTACCAACTTGTATATGGGAAGTCTTGTCATTTACCAGTAGAGCTAGAGCATAAGGCTATGTGGGCAATGAAGAAGTTAAATTTGGATTGGGGCGCCGCATCTAATCAAAGGATGAATGACTTGAATATGCTTGATGAGTTTCGCCTAAAAGCTTATGAAAGTTCAGCCTTGTACAAAGAGAAGATGAAGAGGTATCATGATCAAAGAATTGAAAAGCGAGAATTTGTGGTTGGTGATCTTGTGCTTCTATTCAACTCTAGGTTGCGCCTGTTTCCAGGCAAACTCAAGTCCAAATGGATCGGGCCATTTTTGCTCACAAAAGTGCTCCCTCATGGAGCGTTGAGCTTGAAAATAGGGATGGAACAAGGTTC
>NW_026020818.1:0-14114 GCF_900185275.1 Solanum verrucosum
AAGATGCTGAATTCAAATGGTTGTAACTTTTGGCTTGAACGTCCGTTTGACGCAATTTTTTTTTTTGAATCCTCGTATATTTTCAAGATCTATTTGAAAAACCCATCGCTTTTGTTTGAATTTCCTTTTATTTTTATCATCATAAATCCACTCGTATAAGAATCAGTAAAAGGCATTTTTGTCAAAATTGGCAGGCGCAAACCGTCTTTAGGCAGTTTGGTTGCGTAGATCTCGAAAAAATAAGCGGATTTAAAAAAAAAACCACCTGAACCGGACACCCGAGGCCCGAGTTCTGGCCGTTTTAAGTTTCATAAATTCAAAGCTATTTTCAACCTTTAAGATGCTCAATTTCAAACGGTCGTAACTTTCGGCTCGAACGTCCGTTTGACGCAAATTTTTTTTGAATCCTCGTATTTTTTCGATATCTATTTGCAAAACCCATCGCCTTTATTTGAATTTCCTTTAATTTTTTTCATCATATTTTCACTCGTATAAGAATCAGTAAAAGGCATTTTTGGGAAAAGCGGCACGGGAAAACTGCCTTTGGGCAATTTGGTTGCATAGATCTCGAAAAAATACGCGGATTCAAAAAAAATCACCTGAAATAGACACCCGAGGCCCGAGTTATGGCTGTTTGAAGTTTCATAAATTCAAAGCTACCTTCAACCTTTAAGATGCTGAATTTCAAATGGTCGTAACTTTAGGCTCGAACGTCCGTTTGACGCAAATTTTTTTTGACTCCTCCTATTTTTCGAGATCTATTTGAAAAACCCATCGCCTTTGTTTGAATTTCCTTTTATTTTTTTCATCATATTTTCACTCGTATAAGAATCAGTAAAAGACATTTTTTGGAAAAATCTGCACACGCAAACCGCCTTTAGACAGTTTGGTTGGGTAGATCTCGAAAAATTACGCAGATTCAAAAAAAAAATCGCCTGAAACGGACAACCGAGGCCCGAGTTATGGCCGTTTGAAGTGTCATAAATTGATAGCTACCTTCAACCATTAAGATGCTGAATTTCAAATGGTTGTAACTTTCGGCTCGATTGTCCGTTTGATGCAATTTTTTTGTTGAATCCTCGTATTATTTTGAGATCTATTTGAAAAAGCCATCGCCTTTGTTTGAATTTCTTTTTTTTTTTTAAATTATAATTCCACTCGTATAAGAATCATTAAAAGGCGTTTTTGTCAAAATCGGCAAGCGCAAACCGACTTTAGGCAGTTTGGTTGCGTAGGTCCCGAAAAAATAGGTGGATTCAAAAAAAAATCGCCTGAAACGAACACCCGAGGCCCGAGTTATGGCCGTTTGAAGTTTCATAAATTCAAAGCAACTTTCAACCTTTAAGATGCTGAATTTCAAATGGTCGTAACTTTCGGCTCGAACGTCCGTTTGACGCAATTTTTTATTGAATCCTCCTATTTTTTTGAGATCTATTTGAAAAACGCATCCCCTTTCTTTGAATTTCCTTTAATTTTTTTCATCATATTTCCACTCGTATAAGAATCAGTAAAAGGCGTTTTTGGGAAAATCGGCATGCGCAAACCACCTTTAGCCATTTTGGTTCGTATATCTCAAAAAAATACGCGGATTTAAACAAACAAATTGCCTGAAACGGACACCCGAGGCCCAAGTTATTGACGCTTGAAGTTTCATAAATTCAAAGCTACCTTCAACCTTTAAGATGCTGAATTTCAAATGGTCATAACTTTCGGCTCGAACGTCTGTTTGACGCAATTTTGTTTTTGACTACTCGTATTTTTTCGAGATCTATTTGAAAAACCTATCGCCTTTCTTTGAATTTGCTTTTATTTTTTTCATCATATTTCCACTCGTATAAGAATTAGTAGAAGGCGTTTTTGGATAATTGGCACGCGCAAACCTCCTTTAGGAAGGTTGGTTGCGTAGATCTCTAAAAAATACGCGGGTTCAAAAAAAAATCGCCTGAAACGGACACCCGAAGCCCGAGTTATGGCCGTTTGAAGTTTCATAAATTCAAAGCTACCTTCAACCTTTAAAATGCTGAATTTCAAATGTGCGTAACTTTCAGCTCGAACGTCCGTTTGACGGAATTTCTTTTTTAAATCCCCGTATTTTTTTCGAGATCTATTTGAAAAACCCATCGCCTTTGTTTGAATTTGCTTTTATTTTTTTCATCATATTTCCACTCGTACAAGAATCAGTAAAGGTGTTTTTGGGAAAATCGGCACGCGCAAACCGCCTTAAGGCAGTTTAGTTGCGTAGATCTCGAAAAAATACGCGAATTTAAATAAAAATTGCCTGAAACCGACACCCGAGGCCCGAGTTATGGCCGTTTGAAGTTTCATAAATTCAAAGCTACCTTCAACCTTTAAAATGCTGAATTTCAAATGGTCGTAACTTTCGGCTCGAACGTCCGTTTGACGCAATTTTATTTTTGAATCCTCGTATCTTTTCGAGATCTATTTGAAAAACTCATCGCCTTTATTTGAATTTTCTTTTATTTTTTACATCATATTTCCACTCTTATAAGAATCAGTAAAAGGCGTTTTTGGAAAAATCGGCACGCTCAAACCGCCTTTAGACAGTTTGGTTGCGTAGATCTAGAAAAAATACGCGGATTCAAAAAAAATCGCCTGCAACGGACACGCGAGGCCCGAGTTATGGCCGTTTGAAGTTTCATAAATTCAAAACTACCTTAAACCTTTAAGATGCTGAATTTCAAATGATCGTAACTTTTAGCTAGAACGTCCGTTTGACGCAATTTCTTTTTTTATTCCTCGTATTTTTTCGAGATCTATTTGAAAAACCCATCGCCTTTGTTTGAATTTCCTTTTATTTTTTTCATCATATTTCCACTCGTAGAAGAAACAGTAAAAGGCGTTTTTGTCAAAATTGGCACGCGCAAACAGCCTTTAGGCAGTTTAGGTGCGTAGATCTCGAAACAATACGCCGATTCAAAAAAAAAATCGCCTGAAAAGGACATCCGAGGCCCGAGTTATGGCCGTTTGAAGTTTCATAAATTCAAAGCTACCTTCAACTTTTAGGATGCTGAATTTCAAATGGTCGTAACTTTCGCCCGAACGTCCGTTTGACGCAATCTTATTTTTGAATCTTCGTATTTTATCGAGATCTATTTGAGAAACCCATCCCCTTAATTTTAGTTTTCTTTTATTTTTTTTATCATATTTCTACTCGTATAAGAATCAGTAAAAGGCATTTTTGGGAAAATCGGCTCGCGCAAACCGCCTTTAAGAAGTTTGGTTGCGTTGATCTCAAAAAAATACTTGGATTCAAAAAAAAACCTGCCTTATACGGACACCCGAGGCCCGAGTTATGGCCGTTTGAAGTTTCATAAATTCAGAGCTACCTTCAACCTTTACGATGCTGAATTTCAAATGGTCGTAACTTTCGGGTCGAACGTCCGTTTGACGCAATCTTATTTTTGAATCCTCGTATTTTTTCGAGATCTATTTGAAAAACCCATCCCCTTTATTTGAATTTTTTATATTTTTTATCATATTTCTACTCGTATAAGAATCAGTAAAAGACGCTTTTGGGAAAATTGGCACGCCCAAACTGCCTTTAGGAAGTTTGGTTACGTAGATCTCGAAATAATACGCGGATTCAAAAAAAAAATTGCCTGGTACGGACACCTGAGGCCCCGATTTATGGCCGTTTGACGTTTCATAAATTCCAAGCTACCTTCAACCTTTAAGATGCTGAATTTCAAATGGTTGTAACTTTCGGCTCGAACGTCCGTTTGACGCAATCTTATTTTTGAATCCTCGTATTTTTTCGAGATCTATTTGAAAAACCCATCCCCTTTATTTGAATTTTCTTTTATTTTTTTCATCATATTTCTACTCGTATAAGAATCAGTAAAAGGTGTTTTTGGGAAAATCGGCTCGCGCAAACCGCCTTTAAGAAGTTTGGTTGTGTGTATCTCAAAAAAATACGCGGATTCAAAGAAAAATTCACCTGAAATGAACTCCCGAGGCCTGAGTTATGGCCGTTTGAAGTTTCATAAATTCAGAGCTACCTTCAACCTTTATGATGCTGAATTTCAAATGGTCGTAACTTTCGGCTCGAACGTCCGTTTGACCCAATCTTTTTTCTAAATCCTCTTATTTTTTCGAGATCTATTGGAAAAACCCATCCCCTTTATTTGATTTTTTTTTATTTTTTTCATCATATTTCTACTCGTATAAGAATTAGTAAAAGGCGTTTTTGGGAAAATCGGCATCCGTCAACCGCCTCTAGGAAGTTTGATTGCGTAGATCTCGAAAAAATACGCGGATTGAAAAATAAATCGCCTGAAACGGACACCCGAGACCCGAGTTATGGCCGTTTGAAGTTTCAGAAATTCAAAGCTACCTTCAACCTTTAAGATGCTGAATTTCAAATGGTCGTAACTTTCGGCTCGAACGTCCGTTTGACGCAATCTTTTTTATGAATCATCGTATTTTTTCGAGATCTATTTGAAAAATGCATCCCTTTATTTGAATTTTTTTTATTTTTTTCATCATATTTCTACTCGTATAAGAATTAGTAAAAGTCATTTTTGGGAAAATCGGCGCGCGCAAACCTCCTTTAGGAATATCGACTGCGTAGATCTCCAAAAAAATATGCGGATTCAAAAAGAGAATCGCCTGAAACGGACACTCGAGGCCCGAGTTATGGCCGTTTGAAGTTTCATAAATTCAAATCTACCTTCAACCTTTAAGATGCTCAATTTCAAATGGTCGTAACTTTCGGATGGAACGTCCGTTTGACGCAATCTTATTTTTGAATACTCGTATTTTTTCGAGATCTATTTGAAAAATCAATCCCCTTTACTTGACTTTCCATTTATTGTTTTCATTATATTTCTACTCGTATAAGAATCAGTAAAAGGCTTTTGGGGAAAATCGGCCCGCGTAAACTGTCTTTAGGTAGTTTGGTTGCGTAGATCTCCAAAAAATACACGGATTCAAAAAATACATTGCCTGAAACGGACATTCGAGGCCCGAGTTATGGCCGTTTGAAGTTTGATAAATTCAAAGCTACCTTCAACCTTTAAGATGCTAAATTTCTAATGGTCGTAACTTTCGGCTCGAACGTCCGTTTGACCCAATCTTTTTTCTGAATCCTCTTTTTTTTTCGAGATCTATTTGAAAAACCCATCCCCTTTATTTGAATTTCGTTTTATTTTTTTCATCATATTTCTACTCGTATAAGAATCAGTAAAAGGCATTTTTGGGAAAATCGGCACGCGCAAACCGCCTTTAAGAATTTTGGTTGCGTAGATCTCAAAAAAATACTCGGATTCAAAAAAAAACATGCCTTAAATGGACACCCGAGGCCCGAGTTATAGCCGTTTGAAGTTTTATAAATTCAGAGCTACCTTCAACCTTTATGATGCTGAATTTCAAATGGTCGTAACTTTCGGGTCAAACGTCCGTTTGACGCAATCTTTTTTTTGAATATTCGTATTTTTTCGAGATTTATTATAAAAACCCATCCCCTTTATTTGAATTTCCTTTTATTTTTTCATCATATTTCTACTCGTATAAGAATCAGTAAAAGGCGTTTTTGGGAAAATTGGCACGCGCAAACCAAAATTAGGAAGTGTGGTTGTGTAGATTTCGAAAAAATACGCGGATTCCAAAAAACATCGCCTGATACGGACACCTAAGGCTCGAGTTATGGCCGTTTGACGTTTCATAAATTCAAATCTACCTTCAACCTTTAAGATTCTCAATTTGAAATGGTCGTAACTTTCGGCTCGAACGTCCGTTTGATCCAATCTTTTTTTGAATCCTCATCTTTTTTGAGATCTATTTGAAAAACCCATCCCCTTTATTTGAATTTCTTTTTATTTTTTCATCATATTTCTACTCGTATAAGAATCAGTAAAAGGCGTTTTTGGGAGAATCGACTCGCGCCAACCGCCTGTAGGAAGTTTGGTTGCGTAGATTTTCAAAAAAATACGCGGATTCAGAAAAAAATCGCCTGAAACGGACATCCGAGACCCAAGTTATGGCCGTTTGAAGTTTCATAAATTCAAAGCTACCTTCAACCTTTAAGATGCTGAATTTCAAATGGTCGTAACTTTCGGATCGAACGTCTGTTTGACGCAATCTTTTTTTTGAATCCTCGTATTTTTTCTAGATCTATTTGAAAAACCCATGCCCTTTATTTGACTTTCCTTTTATTTTTTCTATCATATTTCTACTCGTATAAGAATCAGTAAAAGTCATTTTTTGGAAAATCAGCACTTGCAATCCGCCTTTAGGAAGTTTGGTTGCATAAATCTCGAAAAAATACGCGGATTCAAAAAAAAAATCGCCTGAAACGGACACTCGAGGCCCGAGTTATGGCCGTTTGAAGTTTCCTAAATTCAAAACTACCTTCAACCTTTATGATGCTGAATTTCAAATGGTTGTAACTTTCAGCTAGAACGTCCGTTTGACGAAATCTTCTTTTTGAATCCTCGTATTTTTCGAGATCTATTTGAAAAACCCATCTCCTTTATATGAATTTCCTTTTATATTTTTCATCATATTTCTACTCGTATAAGAATCAGTAAAAGTCATTTTCGGGAAAATCGACGCGCGCAAACCTCCTTTAGGAATATTGATTGCGTAGATCTCGAAAAAAATACGATGATTCAAATATTAAATCGCCTGAAACGGATACCTGATGCCCGAGTTATGGCCGTTTGAAGTTTCATAAATTCAAAGCTACCTTCAACCTTTAAGATGCTGAATTTCAAATGGTCGTAACTTTCGGGTCGAACGTCCGTTTCACGCAATCTTTTTTCTGAATCCTCGTATTTTTTCGAGATCTATATGAAAATTCAATCCCCTTTACTTGAATTTCCTTTTATTTTTTCATCATATTTCTACTCGTATAGGAATCAGTAAAAGCCATTTTTGGGAAAATCGACGCGCGCAAACCTCCTTTAGGAATATTGATTGCGTAGATCTCGAAAAAAATACGAGGATTTATCATATTTCTACTCGTATAAGAATCAATAAAAGTCATTTTGGAAAAATCGGCACTCGTAATCCACCTTTAGAAATTTTGGTTGCGTAGATCTTCAAAAAATACGCGGATTCAAAAAAAAATCGCCTGAAACGGACAACCAAGACCCGAGTTATGGCCGTTTGTAGTTTCATAAATTCAAAGCTACCTTCAACCTTTAAGATGTTGAATTTCAAATGGTCGTAACTTTTGGCTCGAACGTCCTTTTGACGCAATCTTTTTTTTGAATTCTCGTATTTTTTCAAAATCTATTTGAATAACCCATCCCCTTTATTTGACTTTCTTTTTATTTTTTTCATCATATTTCTACTCGTATAAGAATAAGTAAAAGTCGTTTTTGGAAAAATCAGCACTCGCAATTTGCCTTTAGGAAGATTTGTTGCGTAGATCTCAAAAAAATACGCGGATTCAAAAAAAAATCGTCTGAAACGGACACCTGAGGCCCGAGTTATGGCCGTTTGAAGTTTCATAAATTCGAAGCTACCTTCAACCTTTAAGATGCTGAATTTCAAATTGTCGTAACTTTCGGCTTGAACGTCTGTTTGATGCAATCTTTTTTTTGAATCCTCGTATTTTTTCGAGATCTATTTGAAAAACCCATCACCTTCATTTGAATTTCCTTTTACTTTTTTCATCATATTTCTACTCGTATAAGAATCAGTAAAAGTCATTTTTGGGAAAATCGGCGCGCGCAAACCGCCTTTAGGTTGATTGATTGTGTAGATCTCAAAAAAATACGCGGATTCAACAGCAAAATTGCCTGAAACGGACATCCGAGGCCCGAGATATGGCCGTTTGAAGTTTCATAAATTTAAAGCTACATTCAACCTATAAGATGCTGAATTTCAAATGGTCGTAACTTTCGGCTCGAACGTCCATTTGACGCAATCTTTTTTCTGAATCCTCGCATTTTTTCGAGATATATTTGAAAAACCATCCCCTTTATTTGAATTTCCTTTTATTTTTTTCATCATATTTCTACTAGTATAAGAATCAGTAAAAGGCGTTTTTGGGAAAATCGGCACGTGTAAACCGTCTGTAGGAAGTTTGGTTGCGTAGATCTCGAAAAAATACGCTGATTCAAATAAAAATTGCCTGAAACGGACACCCGAGGCCCGAGTTATGGCTGTTTGAAGTTTCATAAATTCAAAGCTACCTTCAACCTTTAAGATACAGAATTTCAAATTGTCGTAACTTTCAGCTCGAACGTCAGTTTGACGCAATCTTTTTTTTGAATCTTCGTATTTTTTCGAGATCTATTTGAAAAACCCATCCCATTTATTTTAATTTCTTTTTCTTTTTTTCATCAAATTTCTACTCGTTTAAGAATCTGTAAAAGACATTTTTGGGAAAAGCGGCACGCTTAAACCGCTTTTTGGAAGTTTGGTTGCGTAGATGTCGAAAAAATACGTGGATTCATAAAAAATAGCCTGAAACGGACGACCGAGGCCCGAATTATGGCCGTTTGAAGTTTCATAAGTGCAAAGCTACCTTCAACCTTTAAGATGCTGAATTTCAAATGGTCGTAACTTTCGGATCGAACGTCCGTTTGACGCAATATTTTATTTGAATCTTCGTATTCTTTCGAGATCTATTTGAAAAACGCATCCCCTTTATTTGAATTTCCTTTTATTTTTTTCATCATATTTCTACTCGTATAAGAATCAGTAAAAGGCGTTTTTGGGAAAATCGGCACGCGTAAACCGTCTTTAGGAAGTTTGGTTGCGTAGATCTCGAAAAAATACGCGGATTCAAAAAAAAATCGCCTAAAACGGACACCCGAGGCCCGAGTTATGGCCGTTTGAAGTTTCATATATTCAAAGCTACCTTCAACCTTTAAGATACTGAATTTTAAATGGTCGTAACTTTCGGCTTGAACGTCCGTTTGACGCAATCTTTTTTTTGAATCTTCGTATTTTTTCGAGATCTATTTGAAAAACCCATCCCCTTTATTTGAATTTCCTTTTATTTTTTTCATCATATTTCTATTCGTATAAGAATCAGTAAAAGGCGTTTTTTGGAAAATTGGCATGCGTAAACCGCCTTTAGGAAGTTTGGTTGCGTAGATCTCGAAAAAATACGCGGATTCAAAAAAAATCGCCTAAAACGGACACCCGAGGCCCGAGTTATGGCCGTTTGAAGTTTCATAAATTCAAAGCTACCTTCAACCTTTAAGATTTTGAATTTCTAATGGTCGTAACTTTCGGGTCGAATGTCCGTTTGACCCAATCTTTTTTCTGAATACTCGTATTTTTTCGAGATCTATTTTAAAAACCCATCCCCTTTATTTGAATATCCTTTTATTTTTTTCATCATATTTCTACTCATATAAGAATCAGTAAACGGCGTTTTTGGGAAAATTGGCATGTGTAAACTGCTTTTAGGAAGTTTGGTTGCGTAGATCTCAAAAAAATACGCGGATTCAAAGAAAAAATCGTCTGAAACGGACACCCGAGGCCCGAGTTATGGCCGTTTGAAGTTTCATAAATTCAAAGCTACCTTCAACCTTTAAAATGTTGAATTTCAAATGGTCGTAACTTTCGGCTCGAACGTTCGTTTGACGCAATCTTTCTTTTGAATTCTCGTATTTTTTTGAGATCTATTTGAAAAACCATCCCCTTTACTTGAATTTCCTTTTATTTCTTTCATCATATTTCTACTCGTATAAGAATCAGTAAAAGCCATTTTTGGGAAAATCGGCAAGTGCAAAACACCTTTAGGAATCTTGGTTGCGTAGATCTCGAAAAAAGACGCGGATTAAAAAAAAATCGCCTGAAACGGACAATCGAGGCCCGAGTTATGGCCGTTTGAAGTTTCGTAAATTCAAAACTACCTTCAGCCTTTAAGATGCCGAATTTCAAATAGTCGTAACTTTCGGGTCCAACTTACGTTTGACACAATCTTATTTCTAAATCTTCTTATTTTTTCGAGATCTATTTGAAAAACCCATCCCTTTTATTTGAATTTCCTTTTATTTTTTTTAATCATATTTCTACTCGTATAAGAATCAGTAAAAGACATTTTTGGGAATATCGGCATGCGTAAACCGCCTTTAGGAAGTTTGGTCGCGTAGATCTCGAAAAAATACGCGGATTCAAAAAAAAAATCATCTGAAACGGACATCCGAGCCCCGAGTTATGGCCGTTTGACGTTTCATAAATTAAAAACTACCTTCAACCTTTAAGATGCTGAATTTCAAATGGTCGTAACTTTCGGGTCGAACGTCCGTTTGACGCAATCTTTTTTCTGAATCCTCGTATTTTTTCGAGATCTATTTGAAAAACCCATACCCTTTATTTGAATTTCCTTTTATTTTTTTCATCATATTTCTACTCGTATAAGAATCAGTAAAAGGCATTTTTGGGAAAATTGGCACGCGTAAACTGCCTTTAGGAAGTTTGGTTGCTTAGATCTCGAAAACATACACGGATTCAAAAAAAAAATCGTCTGAAACGGACATCCGAGTCCCGATTTGTGGCCGTTTGAAGTTTCATAAATTCAAAGCTACCTTCAACCTTTAAGATGCTGAATTTCAAATGGTCGTAACTTTCGGCTCGAACGTCCGTTTGACGCAATCTTTGTTTTGAATCCTCGTATTTTTTCGAGATCTATTTGAGAAACCCATCCCCTTTATTTGAATTTCCTTTTATTTTTTTCATCATATTTCTACTCGTATAAGAATCAGTAAATAGCGTTTTTGGGAAAATTGGCACGCGCAAACCGCCTTTAGGAAGTTTGGTTACGTAGATCTTGTAAAAATACGCGGATTCAAAAAAAAAATCGCCTGAAACGGACAGCCGAGGCCTGAGTTATGGCCGTTTGACGTTTCATAAATTTAGAGCTACCTTCAACCTTTAAGATGCTGAATTTCAAATAGTCGTAACTTTCGGGTCGAACGTCCGTTTGCACAATCTTATTTCTGAATCCTCTTATTTTTTCGAGATATGTTTGAAAAGCCATCCCCTTTATTTGATTTTCCTTTTATTTTTTTATCATATTTCTACTCGTATAAGAATCAGTAAAATACGTTTTTGGGAAAATCGGCACCCGCAAACTGCCTTTAGGAAATTTAGTTGCGTAGATCTCAAAAAAATACACGATTCAAAAAAAAAATCGTCTGAAACGGACATCCGAGTCCCGAGTTATGGCCGTTTGAAGTTTCATAAATTCAAAGCTACCTTCAACCTTTAAGATGCTGAATTTCAAATGGTCGTAACTTTCGGCTCGGATGTTCGTTTGACGCAATCTTTGTTTTGAATCCTCGTATTTTTTCGAGATATATTTGAAAAACCCATCACCTTTATTTTAATTTCCTTTTATTTTTTTCATCATATTTCTACTCGTATAAGAATCAGTAAAAGTCATTTTTGTAAAAATCGGCGCGCGCAAACCGCCTTTAGGAAGATTGATTGTGTAGGTATCAAAAAAATACGCGGATTCAAAAAAAAAATTGCCTGAAACGGACACCCGAGGCCCGAGTTATGGCCGTTTGAAGTTTCATAAATTCAAAGCTACCTTCAACCTTTAAGATGCTGAATTTCAAATGGTCGTAACTTTCGGGTCGAACGTCCGTTTGACGCAATCTTTTTGCTGAATCCTCGTATTTTTTCGAGATATATTTGATAAACCCATCCCCTTTATTTGAATTTCCTTTTATTTTTTCATCATATTTCTACTCGTATAAGAATCAGTAAAAGACGTTTTTGGGAAAATCGGCACGCGTAAACCGTATTTAGGAAGTTTGGTTGCGTAGATCTCGAAAAAATACGCAGATTCAAAAAAAAATCGCCTGAAATGGACACCCGAGGCCCGAGTTATGGCCGTTTGAAGTTTAATAAATTCAAAGTTACCTTCAACCTTTAAGATACTGAATTTCAAATGGTCGTAACTTTCGGCTCGAACGTCCATTTGACGCAATCTTTATTTTGAATCTTCGTATTTTTTTGAGATCTATTTGAAAAACCTATCCCCTTTATTTGAATTTCGTTTTATTTTTTTCATCATATTTCTACTTGTATAAGAATCTGTAAAAGACATTTTTGGAAAAATCGGCACGTGCAAACCGCCTTTAGGAAGTTTAGTTGCGTAGATCTCAAAAAAATACGCGGATTCAAAAAAAAATAGCCTTAAACGGATACCCGAGGCCCGAGTTATGGCCGTTTGAAGTTTCATAAATTCAAAGCTACCTTCAACCTTTAAGATGCAGAATTTCAAATGGTCGTAACTTTCGGCTCGAACGTCTGTTTGACGCAATCTTTTTTTTGAATCCTCTTATTTTTTCGAGATCTATTTGAAAAACCCATCCCCTTTATTTGAATTTCTTTTTATTTTTTCATCATATTTCTATTCGTATAAGAATCAGTAAAAGGCATTTTTGGGAATATCGGCACACGCAAACCGCCTTTAGGAAGTTTGGTTGCGTAGATCTCAAAAAAATACGCGGATTCAAAAAAAAAATCGCCTGAAACGGACACCCGAGGCCCGAGTTATGGCCGTTTGACATTTCATAAATTCAAAGCTACCTTCAACCTTTAAGATGTTGTATTTCAAATGGTCGTAACTTTCGGGTCGAACGTCCGTTTGACGCAATCTTTTTTCTGAATCCTCGTATTTTTTTGAGATCTATTTGAAAAACCCATCCCCTTTATTTGAATTTCCTTTTATTTTTTCATCATATTTCTACTCGTATAAGAATCAGTAAAAGGCGTTTTTCGGAAAATTGATTTTGGGTTTGAGTGTGATACTGGAGCAGTAGTCATTGATTTTTTTCTTTCACTAATTATAGATAGTGATTAGGAAATAGATTTTTTCAACCTCCTACACTTCAAAGGTTGTGAAACCTATGGATGTATGAACATCAATATTATGAGTCATTTTCTTAAAAATACCATTGAGTTCTTTAATACGACTAATAAAATAATCATGTTGCTACTCACATTCTTCGCATAGACAAAAAGAGCATTTAATGTTAGAAGAGGAAGCAACACCAATAAAAGATTGAGTTGTTGTCATGGATGAAGCTTCTTGTATCATTTCATCTACAAGGTAAATAAAAAAAGATTGAGAGTTTACTATTGATTATAAAATAATAATGGGTAGCAATTTATACTTATGTTGACACATATGGATATTATGTTGCCACATATGTACCTTCTGTTACCACAGATGAATCTTCATGTGCCACAGATTAATCTTCTGTTACTACAAATGACCATTTTGTTGCCCTAACACATATGTGTTATGTTCCAACATATACAACTCTATTGGAATGTATACCAACATATCACTAAAATGTAGCAACATACAATACATCTTTCAACAAATGAAATATATGTTGGACAACTGAACAAGACTATATTTCTGAAATCATATGAACAAAATGGTCACAAAAAGAATAACAAAAGCAACAAAACATGAATTTTTCACTGAATGTTAACAATACATATACATTTCCTCAAAATTAGGGCTTTTTGGGTTTGTTGATTTTTCTTTCAAAAACAATAAATAATAGGTACCATTACACCATTATTCAATTTCACATCTATAGAACGATTTATTGTTCATTAACCCAAGAAAAAAATTTAGTATTGTTCAAAACTTGTAAAATCTTTCAAAAAAATGACTTACCCATTTTAAGTCGAACACAATCTTCAGTTCACAAAGAGGAGAGAGTCACGACCGGAGATGAGGAGGAAGGTAAGATAATGGGGGAGAATACTTGTTTTGATTGTCCGATTTTTGGATTTCTAAGGAAGAAGAAGAAGAGAAGAGAGAACGTTGAGAGAAGAAGAAGAGAAAATTCTATTTTCTTTTACTTTTTTTTAAAAATGATTTGGATAGAATTATAAAAGTTGAAAAATGATTTGTTTTTTTGTATTTTATGTACCTCTCCGACATATATCAGAAGTTTCTTGGGTCTAGCGGGTTATTACAGATGGTTCGTGGAAGGATTTTCATCCATAGCCTCTCCATTGACTAGGTTGACCCAGAAGAAGGTCAAGTTTCAATGGTCAGATGATTGTGAGAAAAGCTTTGCAGAATTGAAAACTAGGTTGACTACACCTTCGGTTTTGACTCTACAAGAGGGTTCAGACGGTTATATGATCTA
>NW_026020818.1:14214-41312 GCF_900185275.1 Solanum verrucosum
TAGAGTCGGTTAACATAGGTGGAGCATACCCTGACAAACTAGTGAACATTCGAGCATATTCCTCAACACTCATCCTACCTTGACGAAGGTTAATAAATGCAAGTACCTTAGCTTCTCTCATATATAAAGGGCAAAACCTATCAAGAAACTCATTCTTAAATCCTTCCCATTCCATTGGGCCCGCTCCTATCGGCCCTACTTATTTCCATTGACTAAGCCACATTTGAGCAACATCCTTCAATTGGTAATCGGCCAGTTCTGCCTTCTCTACCGGAGTCACCTCTACAAAGTCCAACACCTTAGAGACCTTATCTATAAACTCCTGAGGATCTTCCCATATCTTTTACCCAAAAAATTCCAGGATTTATATTCCGACTTGAATCAATAATTGAAAGCCATTGTAACACCCCAACTTTTCAAAACGTCTAAATTAACTCGTATCTTCGTGGAAAGACAAAGAGGGTGAGTAATAAATTAAGAATGATGTTGTATGTCTTATTTTAAGTGTTCAAGTGTTGCATCTAAAGTTTTGAAGTTAGGTAAGTGGCAAAATAAAAGTTGGCGGAAGTTATCGTAACTTCTTAAAGATTTCTCTGAAATTAAGGTCAAATGTCTTGGAGGTTTTCTCCCAATCTATAAAGATTTATGGGGCCCACAAACTATTGAATCGAAGGTCTACGAGTCTAGTTTCCAACGCATCAAACCGTTCATTCATACGACTTCAGGATAGAGAGATATTCGCATTTTCGTGGGACTGCGCAAGCAGGCACGTGAGGTGGGGCCCTAGGTCGGTGGAAAGTTGTATATATCTTCTTCTTCGAGTTTTTTCTTCAGTTTAAGCTAAATATACAGAGAAAACATAGAAACCCATTTTTAGGATCAAGTGAAATATATATTTTCTCGACGTAAGTCCTTGACGAAAGTTGTTCTACCCGTTGGGCTCATCATCGTGGTATAATTTGTTTTATCGATTGCGTAGCATATCACATTTTAGTGTTGGGACAGCAGGGGTTTGAGTATATTTGAAGGTTTTGAGGTGAATTACGAACCTAAAATCGAGGTAAGACCCTTCTTTCATCGACTCTAGCTTTTATAAGCAGCAAATAGCAATTTGCGACGGAAATACATATCTTTTATTGTATTGTCATGGTATCTTTTATGTTGTATGTTGATTATGGTCCTACCTTGTTGTAGTATCGAGGGATTTATGAGTTAAAGTCTTTAGGCCACGTGAATTTAGCGAAAAAGGTATGTTAAGGCTATTCTCTTCCTATGGCATGTTTCCTTAAAGCTTAGGAGCAATGTAATTAAGTTGTTATCGTTGTTATACTTATAGCCATTATTGTTGATTGTTGCCTGCTCGAGTGCGTATAATCCTCTCTTATCAGGATTCTTATTCAGTAGTAACATTCGTATGTGGGACACGACTTAGAGGCTATTTGTATAGGTTGCCTATAACTAAATTGCTTACTTTTAGCTGTTGGATTGTTATTATTGCCTGTGGGCTATTGTTGTTAGCTGCAGGAAGGTGATCTATGCCTAGCAGGGCTATGTTCTGCCTACAGGGCTATATGGATGCCTAAAAGGGCTATGAGTTGCCTACGGGGCTATATTGATGCCTAGAAGGGCTATGAGTTGCCTACAGGGATTTAGGTTGACGCCTAAGAAGGTTATGTGTTTCCTACAGGGCCATGTTGTTGCCTAAGAGGGCTATGAGTTGTCTATAAGCTATGTTGATGCCTAAGAGGGCTATGTGACTGCCTGCGGGGCTAGGGGACTACTGATAGGGGTATACAGGCTGATTGGCACCTTCCGGGCTTATGGGGGCCTGAGTAGGTGGTCTTGTGTGCTGTTTGTACCTACCGAGCTTATGGGGGCTTGGTTAGGTTGTTGTTTTATTATTTTTGATAAATTTAGATTTAGAAGCAGGTCAGTACAATTATCTTATCCTTAATTTATTTATCAGATTATTCCAGTATATCAGGATACCTCATCATAGTCTATTGCCTTTCATACTTTGTACATTATTTTGTACTGACGCCCCATTGCCTTGGGGGCGCTGCATTCATGCATGCAGGTCTTGACAGATGACCGAGTAGACCTCCATATCAGCAGGATTGACTTTTATCCGATTGGTCACCCCCTTTCCTCTGGAGCTGCCAGAGTTGGGAGGTTTGTTACCTTTTGTTGTATATATTCTCATGGGTAGGCTGGGGCCCTGTCCCACCAATCTTTACTACTCTTAGAGGCTTGCAGACTAGTGTGTGGGGTTTATAGCTACGTTATGGCCATGCTGGCCTATGTTGTTGGTTTGCTGAAGCTTGTGAGTTGTTTGATGTATTGTACTGATATTTACTTGTTTTTAGTTTTGGTATAGATATCATGGTGGCCTCGACGGCCCAATCAGGATTTCTGTGCTTGTTGGATATTTCTTTATATGAACTCTTGGGAGTAGCTGATTCTTTTGTAGATCTGTTGACAGGGACCTTGCCGGCCGAGGGCTTAGTTTTAAGCCGAGATATATTTGTTTGTTTTCTTAATTGCATGTGACTGCCATGCGCTAGTAGCAAATGGTTCAGCAGGGTCGGCTCGGGCCTTAGTTTTGGCTTTAGGAGTCAGTTGCGCCCCTTGAGTTTGGGGCGTGACAGCCATATCTAATCTTCTCATTGGTCATTGAGTCAACCAAAACTTGAGGAGGAGCTCCTTGATCAACCTTGCCTCCTTCAAATCTACCAGTGAATGCTCCTTGAGTAGTCATGTCCTGTAGACCACCGAATATGGGTTAGAAGAAGGACCTTATAGAGTTAAACTCTATGGCACGACTTAAGAGTAATGAATAAGGTGAAACTTCTTAATGTCCTATAGCCTCTCACTCATAGATGTGTCGCGACTCACACCGATGAACAAGACTCTACTAGACGTGGCTTGTGAGACATCAATCTTAAAAACCATTCCAAAAACCTTATGCTCTGATACCATGTTTGTCACGCCCAGAGAGCACCCCTTACACGTGATTGGCGTACAAGACTCCGAAGAGCCTCATACATGCCTCATAGCATTTATAACATTTAATATAAGGAAAATGGTGCGGAATTTAAAACTTTTCTTTTATAAATCCAACAATCAAAAACATTAAAAGCAAGCAGAAGTCTATCATCTCACATGGCCATCTAAACATCATACTTGAAACAAAATAGGGTCACGACCCTTTACAATCGACAAACTTAACAATAGTCTATTACATGAAAAGAAAGGAAACATCAACTACTTGTCCTCGATCTATGATGACATACCACTTAGTCTTGGGGAACTCAATCCAAGCTTCACTAGAGAAAACCACTCAATTGTCAGAACCTACACTTGTAGTAAAACATGAAGAAGAATGAGTTTGCACAATTAAGTACTAAGTATGATAGCCATGCAAAAACATGATTAAAACGAACATTTATTTGAAATTCATGATATATGCCATTCTGAGAAAACTTCATGAACATAAGCATACGAGGCATAATACAAGACATAATCAACGGACAAGTCATTTCATCACACTGTAGACATAATCATCATATAAACCATTACCTTCATATTAAGCCTTCACCTCAAGCAACACTCAAGCTATATTTTGTGCAATGTAGGGATAGTGTTCCATACCACCGTCCACACTAAAGCACCATATTAAGGTCACCAAAAGTGAACTTACCATTCAACCTTTCCATCCTTAGTCAATACTCATACATAAGAGACATAAACATTACAAAAGTCGTATCAACACATTAGGACCAACATCTAAGAGAACCCTAAGTCATACTTGTGCAATGTATGAGTAGCATCCCATACTACTACTCATAATAAGTACTCTTTGGAGCCACCCTAGACAAGGCACATTCATTTTCATTAAGTCATGACAATGAAGTAACTCATAATACAATTCAAGTATAGCATGCATCATTACATTACATACATAAGTCAACATTCTTCATTAACTTCATTAAGAGCACCTTCATTCATTCATTAGACATTAAACCAACATTCTCCATTAGCATCATCATAAGAGCACATTCATTCATTTATCATTATAGCATAAAGGAACACACCATGACTACTCTCAAAGTCTACTTGTGCAATGCATAGATGGCGTCCCATACCACCACCCACACTAAAGTAGTACATTCTTGAGAAGCCATAGTTCATTAACATTCTTTGTTGGGGTAAGCCTTAACCGACATAGACCATGAGAGCTAGATCATGGAATCCTGGTGTCACCCTCACCGGATAAGGGATTCCTACTTGCCTAAAGTAGGACCATTATTTTTATCTTAAGTGGATTCTCTAGCTATACCTATGTGGGAACATAGTTAAGGGATAAGGAGATTGCTACTAGATGCCCCACCTCAACTTACGTATGAGCATCCATCTCAAGAGATTGTTACTAGATACCCCACCTCAACTTACGTATGAGTATCCATCTCAATCAATATCCTCTCGCTGCTTAATATTACTCCCCACAGAGTATTTGACATTCATTGCTTTCATTCATTATTATGGGATAAAATATTGCTTCTAGATACCCCGCCTCAACTCACGTATGAGTATCCATCTCAAACCCAACATTCATTCATTGGACAGCTCTATATTCAAAGATGAAATAGCCTTTCATCCAAGAATCTCATTATCGTTCATTAGTGTAAGATTGAGAATATCCTTTCAATCCACACATCATTTTCATTCATTAGAGTACAATTGAGAATAGTCTTTCAATAAGTACTTCATCATTCATAAGTGTTAATTGAGAATAAGACTTCAATCCTAACACTACTACATTCTAAACATAATTATAATACCTTCATAGAGATCAAACATATAAATAATTCTCATCATAATCACACATTATTCATAATCATACATTAATCAACATGCTTTGCCTTTCAATGCCATGATCACAATAAACATAGTAATTAAACACCTTCACCTTTCAAGTGGATCAACATCTACATCACAATTCTACTTCAACATAAATTTATTCATAACTTGCCCTTTCAAGGCCATGATCACAAGTCATGAACAAACCCTAGAATACTTCATTTAGGCATAATAGTGACATAATTCAATCAACTGGATCAATATAAGCATTAAACAATTCAATATACTTCATGATCAATCAAACCCAATCCACAAATCATAATTTAGGAATTTGGGGGAAAACATGGGTTCTAGGAAGAAATCATCTTAATTCATCTTTAAATCCATAATTCATTCATGATTCAATGCAATAAAGCCTTTAAAAATCGTTTAGAAAACTAGGGTTTTGATCAACTTTGAAGATTTGAAATAAACTTTGAATTGGCTCATTGAATGGAAAATTAGACAAGGATCAAAACTACCATTCCTCTTAGGTGAGAATACCATGAAATCCCTTGAAAGACTTGAAGATTTGACCTTGGAAGCTTGAAGTCTACAATGGAGTTCTTCTTAGAGAGAGAATTATTTGACAGGGGAGAGAAGGTTTTGATATTGGGTTGTGAAATAATGAAGTCTAAATTATGTTTTAATACTTTAAAAATACCTTAACAAACCTAAAATAACCGTCCATACACTCAACTAAGTTAATTAGCTAATTACCAAACAACCCTTCACCTTAGCCGAACCACACCAACAAACCAGGTGGGAACCACAGACCGTGGTCTGGGTCACATCCCGTCCTGGTCAGTCGTGGTTTGTGGCTGGGGCTATGTTTTGGAGGCTGTTGCAGGGTTTGACCTACGGAGCCCATCCACGGATAGATGATAGACCTACTGGGCGTGAACCTCATTCGTAGGTCACCACATTTTGGTGACTCAAAGTTTTCTTTGGGGTCGTGGGGGTTTAGCTTAGGGTCCTCCTCAAGGACCCTTAGGGTGGTCCTTGGGGAGTCATATCTTGACGCTTAACCCCTAAACCCCTCTACCAAAGCTTGGGACAGCATCAAACCTTATGACAAACTCACTAGTTAGGCTCTAGTTTCACTTATTCGTTTTACGGGTCGTTACACTACCCTTCTAGTCATACCTGGAGAGTTGGGTAAACTTGAGTCCATAATCTTGGACCGTTATATTGCCTTGTCTCGAGTTCATGAATTCCTGAGCTTTTGCCTCCCTTAACTCTTTTAGGAAGAACCTATCCAGAAAGGTTTCACTGAAGCAATCCCAAGTGATAGGAGCAACATATGTACCCCTGTTCTCTTTCCACTGAGTGTACCAGATATGAGCCACATTCTTCAGCTGGTAAGATGCCAACTTAACCAGATCATTCCCAGTGATCTGCATCACCTCAAGGACCTTTTTGATCTCTTCCAAGAAATTTTAGGGATCCTCACCAATCTGTGATCCTAAAAACTCAAGCGGATTCATCCTAACAAAGTCACAGACCCTTGTTGCTGCTGATCCATCATTTGCATTCACAGGAGCTTGATCCCGATGATTGTTATGTTTAGCAACACTCTGAGCCAATATCTAGATGGCATTCCTGAATTCAGCATTTGAGACTTCCTGATCTGGGACTGGAGGAGTTGTGTTAGCATTCTTAGTGTTAGCTCTACGAGAAGGAATAATCTGAAACGTAGAACAACGAGTTAGAATGGAATTAAATCATACATTACGCACGATAAAAGTAACAAGAAAATGGAGATTTTCCTAAAACACTTTGTAGCCTCCTTCTCATTAGATGTGGTGCACTTCACACCCATGAAAAGGACTCTACTTAGTGCAGCTTTTTAGACATCCTAGGACACTTGAACCTAATGCTCTGATACCAATTTTGTCATGCCCCGAGATACTCCCGAGACACGGACACGTGACCTAGGATCACAAGTAACCCCAAGCTAACCCTGCTGGCATAACATAAGCATACTATGAATAATAAACTGATGCATAAACTTTAAACAAACATAAGATAAATTGAAATGATGGGGAATACCCATATAATAAACTAACTATATGAAATCTGAGAGTTTAATACAAGAGAGATATCAACTCAAAACACTAACGTTGAATCTAACTATGTCTGAAAATATAGCCTCTACTGACCAGAAGTGCTAAGACATGCCCCAGCTAAGTCTAGCAAAACTGAAACTAAAGACTAAAAATACTGAAAAGAAACTCATGACTATTCTCCTAGAGAATGAGCACTCACTACTGATACTGTTGAGCTGGAGATCAGGAACCGATCTATGCGTGATCTGGATGCTGAGAACCTAAACCTACATCACGAGAAGATGTAGCGCAGAGTATGCGTCAGTACTTGAAAGGTACTGAGCATACAAGATAGAGTAAAGATGAATACAATACATAACTGAACAAGCAATAAAACAAGTATATAATATGAACGTGATAAAAATGCTGAATACTGAGCTAACTGAATGCAATGACAAAATTTATAACGTGCTGAGACTGAATACTGATTGTACTGTAAATGAGGTCAATGCAACAAAATCTGACTGAACTGTGGGAGCTACTAATAACCGACAATAAAACCACATGAGCTAAATGTGGAGTCCGATGTATACGCCCCATTGAGAGGACCTAATATACCCTGCCATAGGTATAGAGGCATGACTGGCGTGATCACTAAATGATGCCCACAGAGGGGACTTACAACCTACGTGACTCGTAGTTCTGGGACTATGTGGGTGACTGGCCCTAGTCCAACTCGGTATTATGCTACTCCCAATGGATTAAGTATTTAACACATTATGACTGAGTTTTTGTAATACTTGATAGCTCAAAACTGAACATGCAAACTGAGAATGCAATAATTAATCTGATAATGATGCATTAATGACTGAGACATATATAACTGAACAACTGAAATACCTGACCTAGCATGTGTAATTCAGGAACAAAAGAAATACATAGCTAGAGTTCTGAAAGTCATGCAATAAATTGAGTAATAATATAATAATCTGATTTGGAACATATACATAAGTAATTCAAGATAATCTGCTGAAATTCTAGAAACCCTAGGTCTGTTCATAATAATGGAATCAAGAAACTGACTGAATTTTAGGGACCTAATGGATTAAAGGAATCCACTAGTGAAATCCCACATACCTGGTGACGAATTCTATGGAGAAATCTTTCGATTTTGGGGCTACAAGACCACAGCCTGTGAAAAGGTTCCGTGGTCTGACTCTTGGGCCTGGTGGAGTCCAACTCTGGATCACAGGCAGGTCTGCGGACCATGGACCCAATCACAGTCCGTGAACCCTGCCATTGTTCACTGCTTCATGTAAATTTTTCTGAAATTTCCTGGGTCTGATTTTCGAAGTGTTACATTAAACATCAGATGATATAAAATTGGAGGCATCTTAAAGAAAACTCATTGACCTACAATTTCATCTATCATGGCTCACCAAATTCATTACGTACTAAACGGTATGGTAGCATACACTTTTGTCTTCTATAGAAGCACAGATTGATTGCATGAAGTTTTTTTACCAAAACTTTTTGTGGGTGTTTGTGATGATTTAACAAATTATCTGTGTTATTTCTAATGGGTAATTATAGGTATTTATAAGTTCAAATGAGGTATGGACTATGAAATAGAGTTTTTCAATACCTGAAACGAACAACTAAAGTCAAAATTATGAATATTCAAAGTTTATCTTATTTACAACTACACTAGTCTCTCGTAAAATGGTCAAAATGGTTTACTTTAAACATTAAATGATACAAAATTGGAGGCATTTGAAAGAAACTCAATGACCTACAATTTCATCTATCATGTCTAACCTAATTCATTATACACAAAACGATATAGTAGTATACTTTGTTTGGTTTCTAGAGAGGTACACATTAATTGCATTTGTTTTTTAACTAAAATTTATTGTGGGTATTTGTGATGATTTAATAAATTATGTGTGTTAGTTCTAATGGGTAACTATCGGTATTTATAAGTTCAAACGAGGTATGGACCATGAAATAGAGTTTTTCTATTCCCAATCTAAACATCTACATCCAAAATTATGAACGTTCGAAGTTTCTCTTATTTACAACTACACTAATTTATGGTAAAATGGTCGTAATTCTTTACTTTAAACATTAAATGATACAAAATTGTGAAATTGAAAGAAAACTCATTGACCTACAATTTCTTCTATCATGGCTCATCTAATTCATTATGTACTGAACGATATGGTAGTATACATTATTTGACTTCTAGAGATGCACATATGGATTGCATGTAGTTTCTGACCAAAATTTTTAATGGGTGTTTGTAAGGATTTAATAAAATATCTGTGTTAGTTCTAATGGATAATTATGGGTATTTATAAGTTCAAATGAGGTATGAACCGTGAAATAGAGTTTTTCTATACCCACAACGAACATCTAAAGAAAAAATTATGAACGTTCGAAGTTTCTCTTATTTACAACTACACTTGTCTCTTGTAAAATGGTCATAATGCTTTACTTTACACATTAAATGATACAAAATTGGGGGCATTTGAAAGACAACTCATTGACCTACACTTTAATACATCATGGTTCACCTAATTCATTATGTACTAGGCGATAAGGTAGTATACATTGTTTGCCTTCTAGAGAGGCACACAATGATTGCATGTTGTTTTTTGACAAAACTTTTTTGTGGTTGTTTGTGGTAATTTAATACATTATTTTTGTTAGTTCTAATGGGTAATTATTGGTATTTATAAGTTCAAATGAGGTATGGACCATTAAATAGAGTTTTTCTATACACAAAATGAATATCTAAAGCCAAAATTATGAACGTTCGATGTTTCTCATATTTACAACTACACTAGTCGCTGGTAAAATGGTCATAATACATTTCTTTAAACATTAAATGATATAAAATTGGTGGCATTTGAAAGAAAACTCATTGACCTATAATTTCATCTATCATGGCTCACCTATTTCATTACATACTAAACGATATGATAGTATACATTGTTTGCCTTCTAGAGAGGCACACATTGATTGCATGTTGTTTTTTGACCAATAGTTTTTGTGGGTGTTTGTGATGATTTAATAAATTATGTGTGTTAGTTTTAATGGATAATTATATGTATTTATAAATTCAAATAAGGTATGGACCCTGAAATATAGTTTTTTTTATACTCGAAACGAACATCTAAAGCCAAAATTATGAACGTTCGAAGTTTATGTAATTTACAACTACACTAGTCTAACGTAAAATGGTCGTAATGCTTTACTTTAAGCATCAAATGATACAAAATTGGTGGCGTTTGATAGAAAACTCATTCACTACAATTTCATCAATTATGGGTCACCAATGTCACGCCCCAAACTCAAGGGGGCGCAACTGACTCCTAATGCCAAAACCCAGGCCCGAGCCGACCCTGCTGAACCATTTGCTACCAGCGCATGACAGTCACATGCAATTAAGAAAACAAACAAGTATATCTCAGCTTAAAACTAAGCCCTCGGCCGGCAAGGCCCCTGTCAACAGATCTACAAAAGAAACAGCTACTCCCAAGAATTCATATAAAGAAATTGTCAACTAGCACAGAAGTCCAGATTGGGCCATCAAGGCCACAATGATCTCTATACCAAAACTGAAAGTATGCATATAACAAGACAACGCATCACACAACCAGCAAGCTTCAGCAAACCAACAAAACTAGGTCAGCATGGCCATAACGTAGTTATAAAACCCACACACTAGTCTGCAAGCCTCTAAGAGTAGTAAAGATTGGTG
Source organism: Solanum verrucosum (assembly GCF_900185275.1). NCBI lineage: Eukaryota > Viridiplantae > Streptophyta > Magnoliopsida > Solanales > Solanaceae > Solanum > Solanum verrucosum. The sequence goes on from NW_026020818.1 coordinate 24,928, forward strand.
GGACAGGGCCCCAGCCTACCCATGGGAATGTATACAACAAAAGGTAACAAACCTCCCAACTCTGGCAGCTCCGGAGGAAAGGGGCTGACCAACCGGATAAAAGTCAATCCTGCTGATAAGGAGGTCTACTCGGTCGTCTGTTAGGACCTGCATGCATGAATGCAGCGCCCCAAGGCAATGGGGCGTCAGTACAAAATAATGTACAGAGTATGAAAGGCAATAGACTATGATGAGGTATCCTGATATACTGGAATAATCTGATAAATAATATAAGGATAAGATAATTATACTGACCTGCTTCTAAATCTAAATTTATCAAAAATAATAAAACAACAACCTATCCAAGCCCCCATAAGCTCGGTAGGTACAAACAGCACACAAAACCACCTACTCAGGCCCCCATAAGCCCGGAAGGTGCCAATCAGCCTGTATACCCCTATCGATAGTCCTCTAGCCCCGCAGGCAGTCACATAGCCCTCTTAGGCATCAACATAGCTTATAAACAACTCATAGCCCTCTTAGGCAACAACATGGCCCTGTAGGAAGCACATAACCTTCTTAGGCGTCAATATATATCCCTGTAGGCAACTCATAGCCCTTCTAGGCATCAATATAGCCCCGTAGGCAACTCATAGCCCTTCTAGGCATCATATAGCCCGTAGGCAAACATAGCCCTTTTAGGCATCCATAAGTCATAACCCTGCTAGGCATAGACTGCAATAGCCCAAAGGCAACAATAACAATCCAACAGCTAAAAGTGAGCAATTTAGTTATAGGCAACCTATACAAATAGCCTCTAAGTCGTGTCCAACATACGAATGTTACTACTGAATAAGAATCCGATAAGAGAGGATTATACGCACTCGAGCAGCCAACAATCAACAATAATAGCTATAAGTATAACAACGATAACAACTCAATTACATTGCTCCTAAGCTTTAAGGAAACATGCCATAGGAAGAGAATAGCCTTAACATACCTTTTTCGCTAAATTCACGTGGCCTAAAGACTTTAACTCATAACTCCCTCGATACTACAACAAGGTAGGACCATAATCAACACACAAAATAAAAGATACCATGACAATACAATAAAAGATATGTATTTCCGTCGCAAATTGCTATTTGCTGCTTATAAAAGCTAGAGTCGATGAAAGAAGGGTCTTACCTCGATCTTAGGTTCGTAATTCACCTCAAAACCTTCAAATATATTCAAACCCCTGCTGTCCCAACACTAAAATGTGATATGCTACGCAATCGATAAAACAAATTATACCACGATGATGAGCCCAACGCGTAGAACAACTTTCGTCAAGGACTTACGTCGAGAAAATCTATATTTCACTTGATCCTAAAAATGGGTTTCTATGTTTTCTCTGTATATTTAGCTTAAAATGAAGAAAAAACTCGAAGAAGAAGATATATACAACTTTCCACCGACCTAGGGCCCCACCTCACGTGCCTGCTTGCGCAGTCCCACGAAAATGCGAATATCTCTCTATTCTGAAGTCGTATGAATGAACGGTTTGATGCGTTGGAAACTAGACTCGTAGACCTTCGATTCAATAGTTTATGGGCTCCCGATCATCGTTCCAAGGCCCTCAAAAGGCTCAAGGCAGTTGGAGAACGTACAATCCTTGAGGAGAGACGACTCTCCATTGATGGATTCATGAGAGGCTACCCGGCCATCTCAGATACTATTTAATTTCATAGGAGGTTTACAAAGCCTCAATTTCCTTATGTTCCAACATGGGTCTGATAATTCTATACGACCTATATATACATAGGGCTTTTCCAAAAATGAGGAAGGGAACAATTTTGAAGCCCTTGGAAGAAGTGAAAGTGTGGGGCAAGATGCTACAATGTCATGGGGTGCAATCAACACTGCCTTATGCACTCTAGAAAATTGGGCTTAGATGTTTACACTCCAGATGTGGCATAACCTTGACTCATTAAAAGGTTGGCTAGAAGCTCTTATTTTTTTATGCCTTTCCTCCGTGGATGGATGACAGCGTGAATATTGAGAAGAAAGATATGAATGTTGGCACCCGGTATTGGTTTGGATTCATAGGTAGCAATATCATGTAATTACAAATGAATCAATCCTCTGGCATGCAAAAGTTGTTTTGGTTCGCATGATAATTAATAGGGAGAAGATAAATGTGGGGTTGATTATTGTATATAAAATCTTAATAAGGGCTAGAAAAGAGCAGGCCTCTCTCCCCTTCTCGGTCTTGATCACATAATTGTTGTGAGACTGCGGGAGTTCCCATTCTGGGAGAGGAATGATGTGAGGATCACCCTTTCCTTCTCTAATGACATTTGAAGGATCGAGGCTGGTTACTTACATGCTAATATAGCTAGGAGGAATCCTCCACCACCAGGTGCTACGCTCGTGGTTGATCATGTCATTCTTGAGGTCGAGGCCACTCCATCTGCTCCTTTTCTAAAGATACCACAACTTTCTTCAGTGCCTTATACTTCAACTTTTAACTACTGCACCTACCCCTACTCATATCTCCCAAATCCCCCTTGACCTAGGCGATGATATACCAAATGGGTAATTTTACACGGTCTACGGATGTGAGGTGTACTAAGGTTGAGAGTTATAGGACCAAGTTGATGGATCGAGTGATTGAGGTTGCATTAGCTTCCTTGAGGGTTAGGTTGACTCAGTGTGAGGCCACTCTAGTGTAGCATGGTGACAAGTTTTGATAATCTCATAGCTAGGATAGAGTCCCGAGAAAAGATAGAGGGTAGCTCATATGGTTTGATAGCAATGAGGGTTGGGATAGATAATCTAAGGGTTGAATGTGGACCAGCTAAAGTCCACGAATATTTCTATGATATGGGATGTGGTTCCCTTGCCCAATGTGCCCTAGTATGTACCTACTTTTATGCCTAGTGTTGAACTTCATACTAGTGTGGCTGAGTAGCCAAGTGTGGATGGTACTACTTTTAGTGCTAATATTGATGATGTTGTTGATGTTGATGAAGATGAGAGAGATGAGGATGGTTCCGATGATAATTTGGTCGAGGAGACAAATGCAGAGGAGATACAGAGAGATGAGGATGAGCAGCAGATTGCTATGACCTTGGACGGAGCTGTAGGATATTGAGGAGTCTATGGTCTATGCTACGTTGGAGATATCCCATATGGAACCTCCACAGTTAGCACTAGTGGGGTTCTCTTCAGAATCCACCATTCCTCCTATTGATGTGTCGGGCACTGGTGCCTTGATTGAGCCTGCTATGCTACCTCTTGTGATCATTTTGTCAGGCACTGATGCCCAAGATAATGACACCCCTCTTGAGACTCCAGATCTGAGCACTTTATAGGCATAGACTATTAAGGGGACTTTTATCTCTCCTTCCGTACTTTTATTACTTTATTTTGTATTCAGGGCACTACTGTTTTTTATTTTGGTGGGGTGAGGGCATTTTGCCAATATTTCCCTTTTGATTGCATTTTGTTACTTTCATATTTACTTTTGGATAATTATAGTATTTTGTTTTTTTTTTTTGTTTTTTTTAGTAAATTGATGGTTCATCTCAAATTTTTCTCTCCATATTCAATTTCCTCATGATTTTGGAAGTCTTTGAAATGCTTGTGTTTTCATTGATAATGATTCGAGGATCGATTGGGTCAATATCGATGTCTTGAATAGTACTCATGATGAGCATTGTGTTTAGTGTTTGTATTGCAAGAATAAATCAGTGTGGCTTGCACTTTTGAATGATCTAGTGGAATCTTGTGTTGATTAGCTGCGTTTTGATGTGAGTCTTGCAATGAACATCGCACGTAATCTTTTTATGTTGTCGGGATATGCTAAATGATTATGTTTGAAGTGCCTTCTATGGTAAGGTTTTACTAGAAATCACCCTTTCCTTCTCTAATGACATTTGAAGGATCGAGGCTGGTTACTTACATGCTAATATAGCTAGGAGGAATCCTCCACCACCAGGTGCTACGCTCGTGAATGCTAATATAGAAATCATGCTTGTTGAATCCTAAAATTTGCCTTGTTAGTCCAATTTTCTAGCTTTGGTGAATGCAAGAAATGACCTTGGGCACATATTTTGAGAGAAACCCCAAATGCACATACCTTTTGTGACTACCTTGTGAGGGTGTGGAACAATTTTGGCAATATTTGAGCTGAAATCGTTTGTTAGAAATCATGTTGAAACCTCTTGAGCTAAATTTCCCTTAATTTCTCACCAATAAATCCTTTCTGAAGCATTGATTCTATTTGAATAGCCAAATTAGGCCAAAAGCCTAAGTTGGGGTGTGGAACAGGAGGAAAGAAAGCCAAGTGGAAGAATAAAAAAGAGAAACCTGGAGACTCAACTTTGAAGCATGCTACAAAAAGGACCCCTCCTTATTAAAAAAAAAAGAGAATGGTGATGAACAAAATATGCAAAATTGAATTGAAAAGAAGATTTAAGGAAATAAAATGGGTATCAAATAAAATGATTGAAAAGTCAAAGTTTGAGTTCCCAAGTAAAAGGAATAGAAAGCACTTGAGAAGACATGAAGATGAAAATGCTTCGAAAAGGTGAAGTCATAGAGCCAAATTGATCATACTTTAACCCTCAGCCCCATTACAAGCTGAAAAGACCCTTGAGATCTTGCATGAATTAGATTGTGTGATGATTGGAAAATATGATCAAACATATGGGATGAAACTTGCATAAATTTGTTTTTCAGAGAGTGAGAGTTGTATTGTATTAATTCCTAACTTCTTTATTCACTTACTTTGAGAGCATGGAATCGTTCTTGATGTGATGGCACCTTAATGCATTTGTTGAAACATGATTTTGCATAAGTGAAGAAGCAACAGTGAGCTTAAGCTTATATTGATACCGACTAGTCACCATTTGAAGCCTTTTGATTATGATTGAGTGTACATGTCCTTGAGAGTAGTCTTGTAATGGCACTTGCGTATTATCTCTCATTGAGAGCTGTTGTACTGACCCTTGTTGAACTAAGTGTATTCTTGATTTACATTAGGACAAGAAAAAATTTGAATTGGGGGTGTTGATAAGTGGTAGATTCAACACTCATTTGAGGCCTATTTAGTTTAACAATTAGTGTCCTCAATGCCTGATTAAGTCTTATTCTGATGATATTTTGATGATTTGCAGATATAAAGGCTAAGGGATAAGGCAAGGATGAATACTTGAAAGAAAGGCCAAAAACCTAGAAAAAGGTGTAAACTTTACATTGTTGATCGCCTAACCCAAAGGGTGGATCGCCAAACTGGCACGACCTCACCCAAAGTTACAGTGCTCAATATTGGAATTAATTAGAGCAGGTCGGTGTACTTAAAGAGGGATGGTGACCCACCAAATACATAAGGCGAACATGCTTATCATCACCGAAGGTGATAGGACTTGGAAGAAAAGTGAAGGCTAAAAAGACGAACAAAGGTGGTACTTGATGATTTGCTGAATGTAAAAAATCAGACTTAAACGAGCTCGCTGACTTAGGTTCAAACAACTGAAGCCTAAAGCAAGAGTAGGGCGAGCTAAGGAGCTGACATCGATCCACAGAATTTTCTTGGAGAGCTGGACTAACGTCGTCGAAGTGGTCACGCAGTGAATTTTGGAAATCTAAAAATAGCTCAAAGGAGAGAGAAAGTAGAAGACTTTTGCATAAGAAAACTTTTGAAACTATTAGAATAGAGTTTTAGAGTTCTCAACTTGTATGCTTTTGAGATAAACACTCTTAGTGTTGGGGTTTTAACTTTTACTCTAGAATTTGACAAATTGAAGTTGAAATCAAAGTGGGTATTGAATATAATTGCTTAATTTCATCGCATCTATGGTTGTCTTTATGATAGGTATAATTTCTTTACTTTTTGTGTGGAGCGACTAAAGCCCCTATTTTTGGGGTGCATTGATTTAATATAGTGGGTATTGTGTTTTGCTCTATTTTATTGTTGTTCCTTCATGGATTTGGACTAATTAGCATGGGTTAACTTATGGGGTTAAGGTTGTAAACTTCATCCTAGTTTAGATCTTTGGTTGATGCTTGAAAGATATTGATTAAAGTGAGTACTTAGTCTAATGCTTGAAATTTAGGTTTGATTTCTATAATTTTCTTGAAAGATAAATTATGGGTCAGATCTATTTGACAAAATCTACTCGAAAGAGAGATTTTGTAAGGTAGTGGGTTGATTTGTGAATCACATAGATGAGACCGAAAGGAGATTCTATGAATTGATATTATGAGATTGACAGAAGATTAGTATAATTGAAGATGACCCAACCTATCCATGTTTGTCTAGCATTTTAAGCAACACAATTACCCTTTGTGACATAACATTTCCCACACGCCTAGATTGTTTATTAATTAGTTGAATTTCTGAATTTCTAGTTTGACTGTAACTCTTGATATAAAAAAAACTTTTTGTAAATTTGGTGGAATCATCCATCCATTGTTCTTACTTATTGCAAATGAATTGATTTACACTCTAAATTTCTTCACAGAATTCCTTGCACTATATCACTCTTTCGGGATTCGACCCCGACTCTTATTTGGATATTTTTATTGACAACGGCCGCTTATTATGTTAATGTTTTTAGGATGGTTTGAGCATTATCATCCGCTTATTATTATTATTTTTATTTAAACTATTATCTTCCACATCTTGTATTTTGGGCAAAGGCTTTCCTACTCGAGGGGTTATAGTAAGCGTCATCATGGCCTAATTTTGGGTTGTGACATCATCATACCAACACTCTAAACTATTAACATGGGGATACAACCATGAAACAAAGCATAAACTAAAACCTATAAGTGTGTGTCCGAATAAATAGACAAGAATATGCATAAGAATCCATGGTAGTATACAAGACGAAGCTCACCCTTGGACTCAAAATTAGGAGTCTTTTAACTGAGGTCTCAAATCAGCTATTGGAAGATGCCCTATACTCACCAAGGAAAATAATCGGTGCGGTATCAATACACAAACCACAATGTATTGGTAGGATCACGTAGGCAGTCCAAGATATGGATACAAACAACCACCACAATACAACAACACATATAACAATGCATAATATTTCAACAATCATCAACCACATAGACTCTTAGTCACATGTGATGAAATGCAACTCTTGGGTCAAACAATGCATAAGTACATGTCTCACATGATTAGAATGTGAATACCAGGTCCTCTCATAAAACCCAAACCCAAGTTGTTAGTGTATCGACGTGGTACCCTAGCCATCTATAATTAGTGTACCGGTGTGGTACCTGAGCCAACCAACAATCACTAACAATCATGCACAATCACATAGTATAATGAACAAGACCATTTGAAAAGCACAAGTCACAATCACAAGTTGAATGTATGAGATTACCTACATGATGTCACTTCATATGTCTCCCTATCATGCATTGCACAAATGATACTAAAAAGTAGTAGACATGCATTCATATTTAACTGAAAACATACAACCATCACCTACCTCAAATCAAGCCTCTTTAAAAACTCTAAATAACCCAAGCTTTCCCCCTGTGAAATTCATTAGCTTGTTCTTGGTCTAAAACAAATAATATAAAAAACAATAAATCACTAATATCCTATTAGTATACCTGGATTATTAATGAATCCTAACACTGGCCAAAATATGATCATCTTCCCTAACTTAGGGCTCTTGCTCACGATGAAATCATGTCAAAACCTTCCCCCAATAACCAATAACCTAGATTCTATAGCTTGAAAATCTATTTACAATGTTGAGGAGTCGAATTCTTATCTTTATCAATGAATTCCATGGGAAACTGATGAAAAATTCCCAAAATCGCCCCTCCTAAGTTCAAGAACTCAAAATATAAAAAAATAGGGGTTTTGGAATGTTTTCTGCATAAAATCTCGATTCATCTCGCTATAGCAGCGTCGCAATGATGTCAACTAGCCTTTCTATAGCGTTCTGCACACTCCATTGTAGAGAGATGCCTCCCTCTATAGCAATAATCAAAAAAATGTTTAGAAATTTAAGCTCTGGAAAAAATGTTATTTTTACAACACAAACTCTTCCGTTGATGTCCCGTCATCCCTTTCACGACAGGTTCAATTACAGGAGTTTTACTTACCCAAATTCAATTTTGAAAGGCCTTATGGACTCCTAAATGTATTGTCTAGAAGAATATAATGACTGAACATCTATTCCCCCAAGAATTCAGCTAGCCCAGATTCCTTCAGAACCTAGCCTAGCCAAAAAAAATGTAAGCCACTACCCAAAAAGTTTACTGACCCAATTTCTTTCCCTATTGACCTATTCAAAATGACCGTATCAGGTCGTTACAATAGAAACCAATGTACCCATCACTCATCCATGAGTAACCAAATAAGAAAAAACTAAGCTAAAGTAGAAAAGGGCTAGTACCTGAAATGTCAAACAAGTGAGGGTACTTGTATCACATGTCCCTTTTTTTCTCCCACGTAGCTTTTTCAATTGAATGATGTTTTCAGTAAACCTTCGATTTGATCTCCTTTGTCCTCAGCTTCCGGACATTCTGACCAAGAATCACAATAAGTTCCTCTTCATATCGCAAGTCCTTGTCCAACACAATTGAGTCCCATTTAATGATATAGTCTCCATCTCCATGGCCTTTCTTTAGCATAGACACATCAAACACTGGATGAACCCCAGATAGGTTGGGTGGCAGTGCTAACATGCAAGCCACTGGCCTCACGCCTTCAAGAACCTTAAATGGACCAATGTAGCGAGGGCTAAGATTACCTTTCTTACCAAACCTCATGGCTCCTTTCATAGGTGATACCTTCAATAGAACCTGATCACCGACCTGAAAAAGTCATGTCTCTTACCTTGCGATCTACATACTCCTTCTACCTACACTACAAGAAGTTTGATTATCAGTGACAAATTATTTTGTCACTTAAAGATAATATTTCGTCAAAAAAAATTTTATGACGAAAAAAATTTCGTCAGTCTTTCGTCTCTAAACGTGGGTCACTAAAAGTTTACAAAGACAATTTAGTGTTTTGTCGCTAAAAAGATTCTATTAACTACAAAAATAAAATTCGTCTCCAAATATGTAGCATTTATGACGAATTTGATCGTCTTAAAAAACGTAAAATTTTGTAGCTAGAAACTCATATCGTCACTAAAAATATGTTTAATACTGACAAATTTTATTTGTCCCTAATTATAAATTTAATTAGTGACGATATAAATTGTCTTTAAAGCTATGCATAATTTGTAGTTAAAAGAGTGTTATTACGTCACTAAAAGATATTAATTTTGTGGCTGAAAATTAGTTGTGATATAGTATATACGATATTAATGACGAATAATTTGTCTCTCTTTATGGTATTAGTGATGAATAATTTGTCTCTCTATATGGTATTACTGACGAATAATTTGTCTCTCTATGTTGTCTCAATTAGATACATTTAAGTTAATTTTTTGCTAAAAATATAATTATGCTATCAATATGAAGGCTATTTTGGAATAAATTAGTTTTATCACTGAATAAAATTAATTTGTGACAACTAAAACATTAGTAATATGATTTACTTTTTATAGATAAAGAATACCATTTTGCATTGCGACCAAAATATGATTTTTAAAATTATATAAATATCCAAGGATAAAATTATTTATAACAAATTGAATGTATTTAATGTTTTATAATAGTATTATTTAAATATGTAGTTAAACTGTTTGCCATTAATTACATGTATACTTCAATTTTTAAAAGTACATAGCTTTTGTAAATAAAAAAAAAAAAAAAAAAGAGGAACATAATACCAAAAATCCATACGAAACTATATAGTAATTACATTTCTAATTATTCAGGGATAACATTTGAGTACAAATTCATTGAGTAAATCAAGGGAAATCACTCAAAAAAAAAAAAAGACCTAGATGAGGTACGGGAACAATGATAAATTTAAAAAGATAAAAGTATGTAGTTTCCTCGTCTATTCGTGCTCTTTTATCTAAAATCTTCACTCATTGAGTCAGTTTTGCACCTTTATGGACCTGTGTGAAAAAAAATATAATTTAGTATATACTTTTTGAAATCATAATTTAAACAAAATATAATTCTAAAATTAACATTAATTAGTGAAACAAATAATAGAATTAAAAAATTAGTTAATTTTATACAAAATCATTAACTATTCGATTATCACAATTTATAAACACTTATCTCCTTACCAAGATAATATCAAGAGTTCTTCCATTAAGATAATCCTTGTAAGGAGTTGAATAATAACTTCGTGAATAATGGTTCCTTATGCTAACCATAGAAAATATTTTGTTTCTTATAGAGCATGGTAAATGTTGGATGGACATCATTTTAAAAATAGATAGAAAAAAGAAGATTGAGAGATAATGCAGAGGAGTCTCTTTTATTTTGAAAAAATGTATTGCATTTGAGTTGGACTTGGATAGTTAAAGAGAGTGGGCAAATTTTGATTATTTAAAAAAAAAAAATGAAAAGAAAGTTAGTGGGCAGTTCCTTGTGCCGTTATGCGTGGTTACTGGATGGAAAATGGGAAATGGGGTGAGGGGAATTTACACATTGAAGTGGAGGGAAAAATTAATTGAAAGTAAAATTTGTTATTTTCTTTTCCCTCTAATAATTTCGTATAAAATATATTCTCAAAGTTATAATTTCTTTCACTTAATGAATTTCAATTGAATATTAAAACTATATTTTTATCTTTGTTTTTTTGTATTATGAATTATTTCAACACTTCTTACCTCATAAATTTTATTTGGTCAAAATGTGAAGCACATTGAGAAATAATTTTCTACATGAACGGACTTAATATTTAAATAATTGTATATATTAATTGTAAGTGTCCACAAGTTTTTATATTTGAAATTGAATAATTTTTAATGATAATATTAAAATAAGTTCAGGTGTGTGAGACTCGCGCAATCAGAAAAATAATTGGAGTGTGGTAAAACGAATATGAACCAAGTTTAAGATAATGAGTGTCAATCTCGTCCCTCAAAATCTTAGGTGTGACATTAGTGTTTAGCGTAAAATTTATTTATTCGGAGAATCAGATGAATTTAATTGAAAGAGATTTAAAGTAACATAATTAATTCAAATGATATAAAAATTTTGAATTTTTTTTCTTCAAGATGGGGTAAAGAAAGGGATTATGAGATGGAGAATCAAATTATCACAAACAAGGTAAAAGTTCAAATAACCAACAAACTAAGTTACTAATATTATCCAAAATCCTGAATATGTAATCGAAGAAGTGAAATAATAATTTAATGGATAAACGAAACAATTAATAAAATCAAAGAATGAAATAACAAAAGAGGAAAATTTTGATTCGATCTCTTGAATCAGGTGGCGAATATTTCTGAAGAACATTGTTGAATAATATCTTGATGATAAGTCAGATATGTTACTATCATTGGATCGGGGGGTTCTTATAGGATAAACTACACTAACCATTTTCTTTAATAGTTCACACATTTCAATCATTCATTATAAGATGAGATTGTGATTTCTTACCGGAATTAAATGAAATTTAGAACCTTCACATATTATTCATTTTAATGGAAAACTTACATAAATTTCACTAGTTTATGAGCTAATTACTTAGATACGCTCTAGTTTATAATATTACGAATCTTATAAGATTTTGGTGCGTCCAGATATTTCCATATACATGGATCTTGGGATACATTGGGTCAATTTGGTGTAATTTGTTCTAAATACACTGTATCCAAGTGGATTCACATATATCTTGGATACATAAACGAATCCCGCTTGTCTCCCTCCCATCTCACTTGCCACTCTCCTATTTATCTGGGATACATGAGTATCTCCCTTCCAATCTCGCTTGATTCACTCACTATTATTCTAGTATATCTGGTAGATGAAACGCTATATATAGGTGTATATATCTTCCTCAAAAGATGGTAGGAAACTCTTAATTAGTGGTAAGATATCTAATTATTTGAAAGTATTGGAAGAATAAGTATATGCGGTATGGATGTATATCTAATAAGGTAGTTTTTCCTTTTCAAAACTATAGGTTAGTTGAGTAGATATACAAGCTATGTTTGCTTAGATATGCAGTTTTTCCTATATTTTTCGTAGCCAATAATTACACTATTCATCAACTACGAAATTAAAGTTGTAGTCAATTGAAAATTCTATTTTTTTGTGACAAAAATTATTTTGGCTAAATTGTAGGTTAAATAGAGACAATGATATAATTGTCACTAATTGTCAAATTATTAGTGACAAAAAATAAGGTCACAATTAAAACATAAATTTTATGGTTAAATTCTTCAATGATTAACTACGATTTATAATTCGTTGCTATTGTATCAACATAATTTTTGTGACGAAACTATTTTATGTCCAAAATTTAATTAATTTTAGGATAAAAAATGATTTGTCATATATTGGGTACTACTTCATTTAGTGACAAAATAATGTGTCACTGATAAATTTAGATTTGTAGCTAATAGTACTCAATAAATGGCGCCAACTTATCCTTTGGAGGGAAATTATAGTGGACAAAACTTAGCTACAAATATTTGTGTTTCGTCACTAAAAGTATGTTCCTCATGTATTTAAATACAAAATATAACTTTCGTCACGAAAAATGAACAATTAGTGACAAATTTTATATTGTAGCTAATTATTTCGTAGCAATATATCACATTTGTTGTAGTGCTACTATGGGCTGCCAACAAATTAGCTTGAATCCCCCTCACCCTTTCCTGATCTTTCCTAGCCAAGTCAACACTCAAAGGATTCACGTCCCCAACCTCAAACCAGTCTATGGTCGGTTTGTATCCTTCCCCTATAGTGCCTCAAGTGGTGCCATATCAATGTTGGAGTGATAAATATTATTATAGGAGAACTCACATAAAGGAAGAAATTGATTCCAATGGCCCCCAAAATCAATTACACATGCTCTCAACATATCTTCCAATACCTTAATAGTCCTCGTTGACTGACCGTCAGTCTGTGGATGGAAAGTAGTATTGCAAGTGAGTTGAGTACCCAATGTCTCATGTAGCTTACCCCAAAACATCAAAGTAACGCAGTCTGAGATGATAGAGAGGGGCACCACGTGCAACCTAACTATCTCCTTCAGATAAATCTTTGCCAGCCGTTGAGAGTCGTTATCCACTCTATCTAGAATGAAGTGGGGTGATTAATTCAACCTATCAACAAAAACCCAAATCGAATCATATTTACCCAAAGTCTTGGGTAGTCCTACCATGAAATCCATGGATATCTTCTCCCACTTCAATTAGAGAATGGGCATCCTCTGAAGCAAACCTACTGGTCTTTGATGTTCATACTTTACCTGTTGACAATTCTTGAACTTGGAAACATATTCTGCAATGTCTTTCCATTCCACCAATAAAGTTGCCTCAAATACCTATACATCTTAGTCACACCTGGATGAATAGAATATGGTGAACCATGAGCCTCTGCCAACATATTCTAGATCAACTTATCAACATGAGGGAATACAAATCCTTGCTCTAAACTTGAGCACACCATCAACATCAAGTGTGGCATCTTGGGTCTCCCCATACACCACCTTACCTTTGAGCCTAGCCAACTATTCATCCTCAAATTGTTTAATCTTTATTTTCTTTATGAAGGTGGGTGTGACCTCAATATTGGCTAGCACCCCACCTTTCTCGGAGATTCCCAACCACATAAACTTAGAGTCCAAAGTCTGAATCTCTTTAGCAAAAGGACACTTTGATATTCCAAAGCAAGCCAAATTGTCCATGCTAACCGTCTTCCTGCTCAATTTGTCTTCCACCATATTAGCCTTACCCCAGTGCTACTGAATAGTCACACCATAATCCTTGAGCAACTCCATCCATCTCCTATGTGTCTAGTTTAGACCCTTCTTAGTGAACACATGTTGGAGACTGGGATGCTCAATGAATACCTCACACTAACGCCATATATATAGTGCCTCTAGTTCTTGAGAGCAAACACCACTACCACCAACTCCAAGTCATGGATGGGTAATTCCTCTCATGAACCTTCAACTTTTTTGGAATCACAATCTATGACATTCTTTTCCTGTATCAACACAACACCCAAACCAAAATGTGAAGCTTCACAATAATCAATGAAATCATAATCTTCCACCAGCAAGGTCAAGATTGGCGTTGTAGTCAAAAGATCCTTGAGCTTTTGAACGCTTTCTTCACATTTATCTGACCACTCGAAAGGTACCTCCTTTTGATTCAACATGGTCGTGTTTAGCAATAGAAGCAAAGTTCTTTACAAACCTACGATAATAGCTAACGTGCCCCCACAAAACGTCTCACCTTTGTCAGAAAGCTAGGCCAAACCCAATTCTTAAATGTATGAATATTTTTGGGATCTACCATCATCCCTTCTTTTGAAACTGCATGCCCTAGAAAAGCAACCAAAGGTAGGTAGAATTCACACATACAAAATTTAACATACAATTTTTGTTTCTCCAAGATACACAGAACAATACAAAGATTGTTTGCATACTACTCCTCCCCATTGGATTAAATCAAAATATTGTCCTTAAAAACAATCATAAAGAAATCTAAGAATGGCTTAAGCACCCTATTCATCAAACTCATAAACGTTGCACGCACATTAGTCAATTGAAACGACATTACCAAAAACTCAAAATGCCTATACCGGGTCAGGAAAGATTTTTTAGATATATACTTAGTCCTAATCTTTAACTGATGATACCCTGGCCTCTAATAAATCTTAGAAAAGACAAATGCACCCTGCAACTGGTCAAACAAATTATATATGTGATACAAGGGATACTTATTTCGGATGGTAACCTTATTCAACTATCGGTAATCTATATAAATCCCCATACTACCCTCTTTCTTTTTTACAAACAAGGCAGGAGCACCCATGGATAAGCACTAGGACTAACAAATCCCTTATCAAGCAATTCCTGACTCTTAAGCTCTCTTAACTCTACCGGAGCCATGCGATAGGGAGGAAATGATTGGTGAGTGTCCGGCTCCAAGTCAATACAAAAGTCTATGTCCCTATGTGGGGCATACCAAGAAGATCGGTGGGAAACACCTTTGGAAACCCATAAAGCATAGGGATAGACTCAATGAAAAGAGACTTCGCACTAAAGATCCCAAATATGAGCCAAATATGCTAAACCATCCTGCCCTACAAGTTTGCTATCATGATGGAATGATATGATCTTTAATGGCTTAGGCTTGTACACCCCTTCCCACTCCAATCTTTCCCTCCCTGGTATCTCTAGAGTCATTGTCTTAGCATTACAATTTAGTGCAGCAAAACAGGGGGACAGTTAAGTCATTCCCAATTGGATTTTTTAAGAATTCACAATATAATTTGAACTTCACCTGAATTTTTTTAAAAGTGCAATATATTTTGAATATGTATGTTTTATAATTAGTAAATGATTCAAAATTGATGGCATTATAGTAAGTGTTAAAAAGTTATTCTTCTTAGTAGAAAAAAATGATAAAGTTCAAGCATGATAGGATTCCTAACTAAGAAATTTTTTTCCAAATAAACTAAAGTATTATTTTAAAAAAAAAATAAGATTATAATTTTAGTTAAATGAGTATGATGAATTAAAGAGAAGGAGGCTTTTGAAGTGTTAAATATTTTTTTAGGAAATATAATAATAATTGTGTAATATTTTGATCCTAAATAAAATAAAAAATGATATTTGACGAAATTTTTTAATACTTGAGTGAGTGACCATTTAAGAAATTAACTCTCTTTATTAGCATCATCAACCCAGGCCTAGGGATGGCAAAATAAAACCCAACCCGCCCAACCCATCTAAGTTTACGCGGGTTGTTGACCCGTTTATTCATGAGTTCAATCCATTTCAATCCATTAAAAGTTGGATTAATATGTTACCCGAATTGACTTGTGAGAAATCTTATCAAAATATTTTTAAAAAAGTTTGTTTTCAAATTTGATATGTTATATATAGCCATAATAAAGAAAAATAATAATTTTATTAGGTACTAAAATATTTTAAAAGGCCAAGTAAAACAATTTAACTAAGTAAAAATTGGATTGGGTCTTGACTCAATATATAACTCATTATCTAACCCATTTTGACCCAAGCAAATTTGAGTTTGGTTTGATCTTGACTCAAATATTGTCTTGACTCATTATAACCGGCCAAATTTCACCCAGTCCGCTTAATTGTTACCCCTACCGAGGCCCTAGGTGGTAAATATTGGTCATTTAAATCTCAAGTTGTATATCACTTGTCAGGTTAAACTCACCAAGAAAAGTGGAAAGTAAAGTCTTTGCTTTGCTTTTAAAATATGTAGTGGCTTATATTAATCATGGACAACCAAAAAAAGATAAAGATTTACTAC